>NC_138201.1:7106212-7265395 GCF_964194105.1 Spermophilus citellus | reverse complement strand
CAGCTGTCTTTCAGTTGTACATGGTTCAGTGTCTGAGTTTAAAGCACATTTTGGTACCTCCTTCCCCGATTCATGCTTCCCTTATAAAGAGATTTTAATTTTTTTCCTTGGTTTTCTCTTAAACTAAGGATTTTTCACTTCCGAATAAACAGAAACAAGCCATCAGCATTTACAGAGCACCGGATTTCACCCAGACTGTGCATGGATGTGTGGAATTTTATTTGTAGTATCTCATGTATCCAACAGAACTGATCTGTAAGTCAGGGGGTACTTCCTGAACCCCCATTTATTTGCTTTTCCAGATGGTTTGCAGTCTACCTGCCCCAGAATCTCGGCTGCTTCCTGGGAGGAGTCTCGGGATCTAGCTCATGTGCCTCAGCCCCTAAATCAGCTTTTGCAGCTGCTATTTTGTCTAGTTCGTCACGGCTGTTTTAGGGTTCATGAAGGTTGGATTGAATCCATAGGTGAACTCTGTAGTCTCCCAAAAGTCAAGTTGTAGTTCAAGCTTCCCAACACCTCAGCCTGTGACCTTATTTGGAAATAGGATCTTTGCAGATATGACCAGCGAAGAAGATGTCCCGCTGGAGTAGGGTGGGTTAATCCAGTATGACTGACATGCTTACAAGATGAGAAAGGAAAAAAAGAGATCCACCTGCAGAGCTTGGTGGGATGCCAGCCTCAAGTCCAAGAAGACCAGGGTTGGACGGCCCTCGCAGGAACTCAGGGCGAGTCAAGATACAGCCTTGCATGGCTCAGAGGGCACAGGCTTCTACCAATGCCTGGAGTTTGGACTCAGCTCCCAGAACTGTCAGGAGATATATTTCTCTTGTTTTTAGCCACCAAATTTGTGGTGATTTATAAATGCAAGTGACAGGGGATTTCCTCCAGGATACCTCACCTTAGATTCTGTTGTGAGCTCATTTACAATTTGGATAGCTTAGAGGAGAGAGGAAAGGGGGATACTAGGGGATGAAATTGGACAAATTATATCGTTGTATTTTGTGCATGTACAAATAGGTAACAATGAATCCCAGTATTATGTCCAATTATAAGGCACCAAAAGCATGAGGAAAATAAAGAATAAAACCAGTGCTGGGGGTTCAGCCTATAGTTCCGTGCTTGCCAAGAATGTGTGAGGTCCTGGGTTTGCTCCTTGGTATTGCAAATCAAAAATAAGAGAGGAAAAAAAAGTATACCTTTTTAAATTAGATTAAGAATAATAAGGGCTGGGATTGTAGCTCAGTGGTAGAGCACTTGCCTAGCATGTGTGAGGCACCGGGTTCGATCCTCAGCACCACATAAAAATAAAACAAAGGTATTGGGTCCATCTACAACTAAAAATAATTTTTAAAAAAGAATAAATTATTCTGACTAAATTATAAAATATTATGCTAAAAATAAACAATTTATACATATTGGATCTCAGAACTAATTACTGTTAATATCCTTTAAAATATAATTCACAACTTCTTACTATGGAAAACTTGAAGAATACATAAAATTATTAAAATGTTATATTAAAATACCTTATACTCTTTACCAGCTCAGATAGCTTTCAACATATGGCCAAACCTGATTGACTTCACCACCTTCCCATTATTCTCTCATCCCATAGAGATATTTTAAGTCAAATACAAGACACTCTATGGTTTTGTATAGAAACAGTTCTATTTGTATCTTAAAAATATGATTCTATTTTAAAGTCAATCTATAAAATTATGACAACACCTCATCCATTTGAACTGAGTTTTCAATATCTTAGAGCAAATACTCATTTTTCCCCAATTATTTTTAGGAGAAATATTATCTCCTTGGATCACAACAGGATTTTGTGGGTTGGGAAGTCCAGGGATTGAACTCAGGGCACTCGACCACTGAGCCCCATCCCCAGCCCTATTTTGTATTTTTATTTAGAGACAGGGTCTCACTGAGATGCTTAGTGCCTCCCTTTTGCTGAGGCTGGCTTTGAATTTGTGATCCTCCTGCCTCAGCCTCCCGAGCCACTGGGATGACTGGCGCATGCTGCCTTGTCTGGCTCACATCAGGATTTTTAAAGAAAAAAAAAAATCCAGCATTTATAGCTTGGTGGATATATCTGTCAAGTCTCCATCTATCCTTGCTCCTTTCTTCATTTATTTTCCCTGCTGTAAAGTTGTTGAAGAAGGCAAGTGCTGAAGGATTTCTCCCATGCTGTATTTTGCTGATTGCTTTACTGATGTCACGGGCTGTGAGCAGTTCAGCTGCTTTACCCTGTGTGTGTCCTGCAGACTGGTGAATCAACTTTAATGTTTGATCAGGTTCAATATTTTGGCACCCACAATTCATAGGAGTCATTAAATATTCCCTCTCGTATCACATCAGTACAGGCATCTTTTCCAATTTCTGCGTGTGCATGTGTCTGGGAGGGGGTGCTCCTAAGATGAAAGAGTGTTGACAAGCTCATCTACCCACTGAGAGCTTTCTCTTCCCTTTTTAAAACTCGTTTTTTGATTTCTGCAGCTACTGATTACAATTCATTTCATTACTGACTATAAAATGGTACTAATCCCATGTTGTCCTATACTACCTCCATTGGTTATCTGAAATGCTTCAGCTACCTAGGGGCATGGTGGGCTTAGGAAAAGAAAAGTGCACGCTTCTGTCCCCTGATTTGCTATTTTTGAATCACTGCACACCTGCATCGTCTACAGCTGATGCACTTCAATCTATGACCATTATCAGTATTTTTAGTGTTCACATTTCCCACCATTTTTTTTTTTTTCTGGGAGGTGATGTGCTCTTGCAAATTACTATAACTTCCTCTTAAGGAGCCACAGCCGGAGACTCTTCCCTTCTCTTAGTTTTCAGAAGATATTTCAGGGTTCCATACAGTTTTATTGCTGTTTCCAAACCTGGAGTCAGCCATCTCCAAGGTGAACTCACTTCTCATACAGGCACAAGGCATTTAGAGACCAGAGCCTGTGCTGGATTATTCACGGATACTGGGCAGTCACTGTTTCTAGATTTTTCCAGTGCTCAAATGAAGAAAAGAGTGTGTACGGATAAAGTATATCATGATTTCCTTCTGGTGACTTGGATTCAAACATTGGATTAGAGAGTTTTTCCTTAACTTCTCTGGCTTTATTTTTAGTACCTTTTATCAACACAGAGTATGCTTCTTAAAGACTTAAAAAGTACTTGCTTTATCCAAAATAATGTGGGTAATAATTCAAGTATAATATCATCTATATTGTAGAATATTATTACTACCTATACATAAACATGTCCTTTTTTCCATATTTCATTGTCTCTAAGATGCACTATACAATGCTTGTATATATTACTAGATTTCAAAGTCTCTTCAAACAAATCTTTGCTGTATCATTAACTCATTAACTTGTACATAGATTTTTTTAAATTTTCCTTTGAATTCAAGTATTTTTTCCCCCATAAAACATATTCACAACTAAAATCACCTGGACTATTCTGGGTAGCCATTATCCGTTTTTATCCTACTTTTGCATGTGTTCATTTGCTTTAAGTTTCAAAGTAGTTTATAACACATACTTCTGGAAATATAATTGTTTACTTATAGATTTAACCATTTTTTTTTGTTTGTTTTACTGGTCCCATATGAATGAACATTAAGACTCTTTTCTCACTCCTCTAAAGAATGCTGTGATCAACTATTTTTTTTATACAAACCTCTAACTGTTCTCTCATTATTTCTTTAGGATCAATTCCTAGCAGAATAACTTCTAATTTAAATGTGACTATTTTAACTTGGTCCTCGAAGAAGAGCCAGGTTGTTTTGCACAGATTTGGTATCTGAAGCACTTCCTGTCATACCATTGGAACTCCCAATTGTCTGCATTGACAATCGCACATGAATATGAAAGTCATTATGGAAAGAGCCCATTTCTGTAACATTTCTTTCCTCAGAGAATTTCATCAAGTTAAAAGGTAATGAAATTTCATATGAATTTCAAATCATTCAAATCAATACTGTAATGCACAACCTTTTAAAATATAAACCCATAAAATTTCTGCATGATGCCTTGGCATTTCCAAAATGGTGTTAAAGTTTTATTTCTGATTTTCTTGTTCTTTCCAGTCCCCAAGTGCAGAGTACTTATGCAAGAGAGGTCATACCGTTCCCGAGAGAGCTTCCTTCCTATGTTGGAATCCCACTCGGATCTGACTTGCCCAACTCACATCTTTTTATTCTCACAATCCCCCCCCACAACAAGAATTACCCCCTTTAGATGGGTTCCCCCAGGACCTTTTTAAATGAGATGGAACTAATCTGATAAGTTGATAGGAAACCCAAGTTCAGTCAACTGTATTTTATGGCTAGAGGCAGAGAAGAAGTGATAATGTTATAAAGGTAGGTGTCCACATTACAGAGATTCATACCCCATTTGGAGCATTTATTAATGGAATGATTACTGTGTACTAATTAGATGCCAGGTAGTATGTTAAGATACTCTTAACAATAAGATGTCAGGTACTATGTTATTACAGGAAACTACATAGACGTGTCCCCTACTCTAGGTGATACAGATAAATATCCAGCTGCAAAATGTGCATTATATTCATTTTGAAGACCAAGGGTAACAAGCTCATATATAAGTAAAGGAGTGACTATGGGAGTAGGATAATTGAGCTGATTATTACAAGGAAAGCTTAAGAGAATGAGGTCTACAGCCCAGGAAGTATAAATAGAATAATAAGATAGTTCTTTGGCAAATGAAGGAAAGAGGAAGTACTAGGGATTCAAATGGTGCAGACTCTGTTATAGGCATTTAGGAACCTGTCATAATTAAACCCACAATTTCATCTAATAAAGCACTAATAAAAACATTAAAAATAAGGAACAAGGCAAGAAGGAGAAAAGGAAAGAAGGATCAGGTATAACTGGTTTATACAACTAGTGATTGTTTCTAACTTTCTGATTTTATCAACTCTGTGGGTGCAGCCACGGGTGCCAACAGGTTGCTGGTCCAACTACTCACTTTTACAACCATGAGTGCTGCCTGTTCACATTTACTGAGATTCCTCTCTCCTAGGCCCTATAAGCTCTCAGCAAAATCTCATCTCCTTCCACCTTCAAAAATACCAGGAGAGGAAGTAATAATTTTGTATCATTTAACAGCTCAGAGAGCAGCTGGAGAATGTGCTGTTAATATTTTTGGTGAAGGCTTCCGTGTTTTGACAACTCCACAGAAACCCACAATTCTCTAAAGTAACAACAAGCTGTAGCCTGTTTGGAAACCTAGATTTCAGACTCGGCTTTGGCCTGGGAGGTTGGATTCAGAAGACGAGAGGCCCGATCCTCATTTTCAAAACTCACTCGGCATATCCCATTCTCTGTGTGTGTACTGACCACCCCTTATTGTCCCACAGAGATTGCACACACACACACAAAATGACCTCTGCTAAGAACTACATAGCCACCTGTGTCTCTTTTTCATCCTGAAATGGCTTTAGAAAAAGCAATAAAAGATATTTTTACCCCAGCCTTTTTTTGCTCAAAGAGATAAGGCAAAAAAAATCAGTGAAATATGACAAAGTGCTTTGAGATCTGAGAAGCAGATTATACCCATTCAAAGCATTCTGTGTAAGGTAAAGGTGGTTTTATTCCTTCAACAAGAGTATCCATGTTCCCTTTTTATAGATTTGTACTTTGGAACAATAGAGAATCCTAGACTTTACTCTTTTTCCTTTCTTTTCTTTTTTTTTTAAATTTTTTTTGCTTTGGGGGACACTTGCAAAGATTTGGGCAATAATAATATGATGTCTTTCATGGTGAACTCTTAGGTTATACATCCCCTGTTGATTTCCTAAAGTAAGATCAAGGCTACTGAGAAGAATATGACTCTCTCAAGGAAGCCCAATACTTCTTGACAATTCATCGTTAACAAAATTCACAACTTAGGGGCACCTACCAAGCATTGAGTGCAACGTATTGACAATTTGAGTTGTTACTGAAAATCTATCTACCTGGTGCAGTTATGCTTGCCAGGGTTAAGTACATTTTTAAAAACTTTTTATTTTGTTTTATTTTTATTTTTTGCTGATACTCCTCAAGAGGGAAAGTAATAAACAGCCCATCTTCAGTGCTTCTATTTCTGTTGCATTAATCTTGGAGCTCAGTAGATTTTGTAATTGTGCTTTATATATGGTAAATGCAGTTCTGAAATGTTTGTGGGCCCTTTTTGAAATGTTCTGCTAGAACGTGAGGGTACCAATTGTAAGCATCTGTGTTCTGGTTAAAAAAAAAGCTTTATTTAAGTGTAAAATATGTTTTGTCTCTAAAGTAACTGGAGAGTCTATTAAATATAAGAGGCTCCACCATCACAGCAATCACATTGAAGGAGATTAGGAGGAAACAAAAGACTTCCTGCCACAAAGACTGCTAGATGCTGCTAGTTCTCCCCTTTTCTTTTAATCCTCCGTGCTACATTATTGAAGGGGCCTCTTGGCTCCCGACTATTCATCCTAATCACCCCCAGCTCCCATCACCTGTCACATGTCTGCTCCTTGCAAACCAGATCCCCAATGCACAGGCTTCTCAGACAGGCAACAGCCCAAGCAGGATGGCTCAGACTGAAACAGGCTTCCTGCCTTTTGGTAACAACTAAATCCCATAGAAGTTCAAAATTCCCTGAAATCAAGGCAACGTTTGACCCTGTAGTCCAAGATTTTCTGTTGGAGGCTCCCAAATAACTTATCCATCCTCCCTCCACAAAGAGTATCATGCCTGGAGTATAGTATGCAATTTTTTTTATTTACTTAGTCATGTTTCTCACTAGGGGTTTGCAATGGAACAGGGGAAATGGATTGTAGATGATCTATGGGATTTTTGTTACTGAGTTGCTTCCTCCTTTCATTTCTCAAGGTAGTAACTACTAGTTTCTAAAACAGATCCTGAAATGTTAGAAGGGTCACACAGAAGATGGTGGAGGTGGTGGTGGTGGTGGTGGTGGTGTGTGTGTGTGTGTGTGTGTGTTTCCTATATCACCAAGACTCATGTGGATTAGGCATCTCTTTTCGAATTCATGATGGCGGCATGGGTAGCCTCCAAGATTATGTGAAAAGAGAGATAGAGAGACACAGAGAAAGAGTTTGTTGGAAGAACCATCCAGGAAATTAATCACCTTGGATTGAGAGCGTCAAAGTCCCTTTTGCTAATAGCCCATTGGTCAAGACTCATCAGATCTACCAAACCTACCCATGAGAGAAACTAGACCACAGCACCATGCCTGAACATTGGTGTGTCTTCTGTCTTTATCATCTTTTCCTGCTTCAGCATTCTTCAAGAGAAAGGGAGGGAAGTAGAGAAGAAGACAGGCCATATGACTATTCAGAGTCTAGTACTGTCCAGAGGACACTTCAATTCCCAGTCCAAACTGTGGCTTTCTCACAGAGGGACTGTGAGGAGAGTCTGTGTGGGTGAGCCACACCCCACGAGGCGTCTTGGAGAGTCCATTGACTGTCAAACAGAGCTACGTTGGGGATGAGTGTATCAGGCCCCGTCAGAATTTAACCACTCAGAGGCTCACAGGAGAGACAGGGATGGTGGAAGTTTCTTGGTCCATTTTTGTTCTACTTTTTTATACTCATATGCAAAAAAAAAAAAAAATGTTTATCATTTTTCATGTGTGTCTTCTACTAATTACAGCTTGATTCTACGGTTCTATTCAGGTAAGTTCAAAGCAAGTAAAACAGGTGATTTCATATCTCACTGTGAACTCCCTGAAGCTCACACACGGATTCCCTGTTGGAACCGTTCATTGATCACCTCTCTCTGAACACAGGGTAACTTCCCTTTCCCTTCCCCACATCGCAACGGAGATGTCTTTTATTCATTCCGTTGCTCACAGAGACTTAGGAAGCCCCCACTTTGTGTCTATGAATTCTTCAAGCCCAAGACTGTGAAAGAGATTTATTGTCTCTCTTCCCCAAGGAAGTGGGAGAAAGGAGTACAGAAAGCCCAAGATCACCTGTTTATAGTGAGTTTCACGGACAAAATAACTAGCCATCCAAAAAAAATGTGCAATTTGTCCGTCTGCGACTGGGAGGCTGGAAGGCTCGGAATTACACTTCAAAGACTCCTGAGTCCCCAGGGCTCTGAATTCAGTTGATATCTGCCAAGCAGATGTGTTTGTAGGAGTCGTGGAAATGTGAGAGAGACAGCCTGCGAGGGCCATCTTCCTCCGACAGCGGACACCAAGTGCTGTTCTCAGCAGGCAGGACACCGTGGCCATGTCTCCATGATCCCACATCTCCTGACAGCTCCCGTCTTGGGGCCTGAGGGTCCCTCTGATCCCCACAGTAGTTTGCTGATGTTTATTTTTCTGTTTGTTTGTTTTTGTTTTGTGAAGGGACAGTGTTAGAGATACTTCCCTGCCCTTCTGATTCAGTGAACAGAGTATGGCCTCAAGAAATTGAGACACAGTGACAGTATCTCCTACCCCTTCCTGGGCCTCCGGACACCTCTTCAAAACCGTTGTCATCACCCAATTCCGAGTGTTAAATTCTCTTCTGTAGGGAATATCAAGAATTTTTCGTTCTGCTCTGGAGTCGACTGGGTACAGAGATTCCTACCTTTGCCAAACGATTCATTTCAAAATAGGGTTCAAAAGAGGAAGCTGTGTGTTCTTCAAAACATCAGCTCCATGGGTTTTTCATTTTTCCTAAGTGAGTGAGCAATCTCCCGGCCAAATAAATTTGGAAAACGTCACATTATTCCTCTTCCTCTTAAGAACCACAGTGAACGTCACTGATGTGTTCGTTCAACACACTAGTTGCGGAAGCATCTAAGAGAAGGCGATAAAACACACCAGTTTCATTTGGTTTGAGTACAACATCATTTCCCACATTTAGTTTCCTTTTAGTGTTTCTGAAGCATCCTGCTCAACTACCCTTTAAAGAACCACATTGTGGTAACCAACGGCATATAGTACCTTTTTTAGAAGTAGAAAATTCTGCAAAAAAATAAAAAATCATATTTTTCTTTATGAAATAAAATTAACCACACAGGTTTCTCCAGGATTCACATACTGTAGGAAGTAATTGAATTCCTTGGTGAGATTTTTGCATGTAGGATCCGGAAGAATATCCCTGCCCGGTGGACTTCTAGAATTTAAACCGTGTTATAAAAAGCTGTGGAGTTTATTTAGAAGTGTTTCTGCTCCCCCCCCCACCAAGATAATCTCAGTCTCAATCTGCCTCCTACATGTGTATCTGATTGTAGGCGATAAACGGATCCTTCTGATGGTTTAGAAGGGGACGTTGGTCTGCTAGGGTTGCCAGGGTAAAATGTCCTACCTATGTGTCAGCTTTCAATCACTATGACAAATGTCGGAAGTGACCAATGTATGAAGAGAAAGGGTTTATAATGGCTCACAGTTTTGGAGATGACAAATCGTGATAGGATTGCCCATAGATCTTGAGCTGGTGGCAAGTTGGCACATCTTGGTGGAAGCTACAGTGGGACCAAATTGTAGGCATCATGGGCAGGAAGAAAGAGAGAGAGAGAGAGAGAGAGAGAGAGAGAGAGAGAGAGAGAGAGAGAGAGAGAAGGAAGGCAAGAAAATGGAGTTATCCCACTATCCCCTTTTAAGGGCATCTCCCTGATGATCTGAATATCTCCTCCTACATTCTACCTCTTAACATTTCCACCCACATCATCCAGTGGGACCAAGCCTTTATTGCATGGACCTTTGGGAATCCCTGCAGAACCCAATTATGGCAGCCTGTGTGGCTAAACATCACAGAAAGGTATTTTCTCACAATTCTGGAGACTAGAAGTCCCAAGATCAGCGTCTAGGAGAGTTTGGTTTCTTGTGAAGTTTATCTGACATTTTGCTGATAGCCACTAAGTCCTCCCAAGGCCTCTCCTATCAATATATGGAGGTGAGCTCTTCTTCTGAGGTCACAATTTCTAGTAGGACACACCACCTCATTAACCTTAGACAGCTCTTTAAAGCCCCATTTCCAAATAAACCTACCAAGGGGGTTGAGGTTTCAACATATGAAACAGAGAGCTGATAGTTCAGTCCCCAGTGAACTGATACTCAACAGATCCTGGCAGTAAAACCACACACAAGTCATTTGTAGCCAGTAGGTATTCCAATACATCAGCATCCATGCAACGTTCACTATAACTGAGAAATTGGAATCACTGCGCTGCTTTACTTGAAGCATGACTTTGAGAAGATTGTAATAGCTTGGAGTTGTTATTAAATGTTGGCTACTGAATTATCAAGCTTGTACAACTGAGCTACATAGGATATTGCCTTTAAACTTTAGGGAACAGAAAATTCTCTCTGCTCTAATCATACATTCCTCAAACTTGACTAAAATGAGACTTTAATTTATTCATGCTGTCAATGAATAATTATCGAACTTTTTGCATATGGCAGGTACTAGGTGCTAGTGAGAGGGTGGTAGGAAAATCAGACAAGGCCCTGGATCTTACCAAGCGCACAGTCTTATGCAGGGGCAGATCTGACCTAATGACCACACTAGCATGCCCTCAAAGCTATAATCCACATTTTAAAGAAAGAGGAGAACATGACCAGTGTTTTAAGAAGAAGTGATGGTGAGAGCTGCTGAATGTTCCAGAGGCCAAAGAAGATGGAGGTAACCACAGAGAATTCATGAGAGTCTGTAGAGAGGTGCTCCAAGGGTGGTACGGTGGAGGGAGATTGATCACGAAAAGATGGATGGCAGGGAGGGAACAATGGAGAAACGGAGATGGGGACTGGGTGCTTTTGCTTGTTTGGGTGTAACTTTTTGGAGAACTTAGGCCATTAAATGGGAAAAGTTAGCATCTCTCCTGGAAATTCTTTGCCACTTTCTATTAGAATGGAGCCTCCATAGGAGAACAGCCTCAGCCTCCACTATGTTCCTTCCCTTAAACCAAAAAAAAAAAAAAAAAAAAAATCAAGATATTCAAACACCCCATGCAGCTCTTAAGAAAGCCAACGGTACTTCTCAATGTTCCTCAATTCCATAAAAAGAAATCTCGTTGCCTATTAGAATCTGCATTAGTGAAGAAAGTATTTAGATGGAGAGGAGGAGGGAGAGGAGGGAGAGGAGGAGGAAGTGGAGGAGGAAGGGGAGGAGGAAGGGGAGGAGGGAAAGGAGGAGGTAGAGGAGGAGGAAGTGGAGGAGGGAGAGGAGGAGGAAGGGGAGGAGGAAGTGGCGGAGGAAGAGGAGGAGGAAGTGGAGGAGGGAGAGGAGGAGGGAGAGGAGGGAGGGAGAGGAAGAGGGAGGGGAGGAGGAAGAGGAGGAGGAAGTGGCAGAGGAAGAGGAGGAGGAAGGGGGAGGGAGAGGAGGAGGAAGTGGAGGAGGAAGGGGAGGAGGAAGGGGAGGAGGAAGTGGAGGAGGAAGAGGAGGAGGGAGAGGAGGGAGGGAGAGGAAGAGGGAGGGGAGGAGGAAGAGGAGGAGGAAGTGGCAGAGGAAGAGGAGGAGGAAGGGGGAGGGAGAGGAGGAGGGAGAGGACGAGGGAGGGGAGGAGGAAGGGGAGGAGGAAGTGGCAGAGGAAGGGGAGGAGGAAGGGGAGGAGGAAGAGGAGGAGGAAGAGGGAGCACCATCTATGCTTTTCCACACACAAATGATCAAAGCTTCTCTTCTTCCTCTAAATAAAGTCATTAAGAAAAGCCAAGATTTGCTTCTATTAGACCAATTTATCTATCAGCCATTTGATGAAATGCCTTCAAATATGTGACACTCCCTTCTCCTTAGAAAGTGAAATCTACGGTGCCTGGACCTATTTGCCAACGTGTTTTCCTCTAAGCCCACGGCTGGGCTGCTTGGCTGAGGGTTGTAGAACATGGGATTGTGACGGACAGTGTCAAGGGACGGTGGTTTGTGAGGCTCTCAGATGAGAGGTCCTGCGCCTCTGTCACACGGCGTTCCCCCTCCTTGCTTGCCAGGGGAATTGCAGGTGTTGGTGAGGATCCCCACTTTTGGTTTGCACAGACCCAGAGTTAGGAGATGTGGTGATTACCCAGTGAGGGCAGCTAACTCTTACTCTTCCTGTTTGCTTTAGATTTTTTTTTTTTGGGGGGGGTGGTGGTGCTGGGGATTGAACCCAGGGCCTTGTGCATACAAAGCAAGCACTCTACCAACTGAGCTATATCCCCAGCCCTGCTTTGATTTAGAAACTGTCTCTTACTAAGGACTTCTTTCTTGAGCACTTTAACAGAAGAGGTTTAGGGCATCCCAGCTTAACCACAGCAGAAAGCATTAATACTGGGGTAAGCAGTCCAACTTATCTATTAGATGGACCATTCCTGGGAGAGGAATGGTCCATCTAATAGATAAGTTGTTCATTTTGGTATCTTTTCTGCTGAGCAAACTGTCATAGTACATAGTAGACATTTTATATATGTGTGTGTGTGTGTGTGTGTGTATACTTATATACACACACATATATAGCATTATATTATGTAGTGTATTATATGTATATGTGTACATATAGTATCTATGCACATGAGTAATGTATAAAATTATATAATATGCTGATTACCTAGTACACTATACTGATAATATATAAATAAATAACATCTTTAGAAAGGGGGGCTTATTTCTCCTCCAATAATATCTCTGTGTGTGCCATCTTGAGCAATGTCATACTAAATGTCAACAAACTCCTGCATTCAAAATGTGCATTAAAACAAATACTTTTCTTTCCTCTCTTGTATCTAGACATTCAATCTCTAAGTAAGAGGAACCAATGCTTGTATCATTCCTGCTTTTGCAGTATCTTAAATACACAGTTGTAATTATGTATGATGATAATGATGGTGGGGTGGGGCATAGGTGGTAGCAATGATACTGTGGTGGCATTGAAGAGAGTTGTATACTAATGATCAAAAACTGATTCCAGTATTTGCCCATAAACATGTACTTCCTGTCCCTTATGACCTCTAGACAACTCGGCAGGGTCTATGTGACCAACACCCAAGCAGTCATGGAGCCGTTATTTTTCATTTGTGCTCAGAAGGATGATACATCCCCAGTGTAGCCTCTGATCAAGTTTTTCTTTTTCTTTTTCTTCCTTTTTTTTTTCTGCTGTATACATTTTCCTATTTTCCCTAGAGGTGGTATACAAGGAACCCTTTTCCAAGAACACTTCCTAATTAGGATGTTTTCAAATTACAGGGGCAAAACACATTCTGCTTCCCAGCACCTCCTGAATCTTTCACAATTTACATTAATTAGAGGCACTGGGTGGTACTCTTAACAGGTACATTAATCTGACTCTTCCTTGGAGTGAATCGAGTAATTAAGATTAAGGCCATTGTCAGAATGGAGAAGGAACTGGTCCCTGGGCTGAATTACATCTCTGTTTGTGATTAAGCTTCTTCCCAACAGGTTTGTACAAAACAAAGAAAAGAAGAGTCTGAATGAAACTCTGTATTCTCCATCCTCGGCTGAGTTGGGGACTCTTCTGGGACAAGTATTAGACAGTGTTATCTGTTGTTCAGAGTTAGAGAGAGAGAGAGGAAAAAAAGCGACAATCCTATTAACAAGACAGGGTAAGTTGGAGGTGCTTCTATTGGGAAGATCATATTCAGCAATTTCAGGCATGCAAACATTTGTAAATTAATTCACAAAGGCAGCCCTAGTGTATTGTACTTGTTATTATAGTCTTTCTGTGTCTATTACTAAATGTAATTGGCCATTGCTTTTTGCTTCTTTATTTACCAGGAAAGAAATTCAATGCAACTTTTTCATGTCCTCTAAAACCTTAAAATTTCCCCTAAATTTTCAAGTCAAGTTGTTGAGCCTGGGAACAATTCCCAGGACTCTAGCCAATGCCACAGGTGCTGATCTCACGGCAAAGGAACAGTCTCGGGAGTCGATGGCTACATTTCAAAGCCATTTTTGTCACCAACCCATTGTGTGATGATGATAGATCTCTTAGTTTTTCCAAGTCCTCTTCCAGGAAATGCACAATAATAACAATTGGGACCCATGAGGTGAGACTGGGATCATGAAGTTTGTCTCCTAGTTTTTTTGTGGATATGGTGATCTGGCTGACTAAATCGAATCTTCATTAGGACAAGCATATAGTTTCTAAGACATTTAAAGAAGGTTAATGCCACCGTTCTAGAAATGAATGTCTAATGTCACATTTCTTATGCACATCCATAAATCCTGATTTGACTGAGTGACATGCGGACAAAGGAAGTCCTCAGGCGCCACCTGGTGGCAGATTCTTGACTTTTTCTCCTGCCATCTCCACTATGGATGCTTTCACAAATCCCATCAGGATCATGCAAAATGAAGTCTTGGTCCATTAAGTTAATTAAGCACGACTCGGCACCATGGTGTCTATGACCCAATCGAAGAATTTTCATGATCCAAAAATGAGACTGGAAATTTAGAGTCATGTTGTCTCTCTCCTTTAGCTGTGAATTGGGTCATGGCCAAAACTCTTATTAGAATGATTTTTTGATTAGGTGATTTATCTGGGTTAGGGATTTCAAAATTAATGTACAAACTGAGTGTTCATATCACCTGAAATGATTATCCCATCGTTTTTGATTAAAAATTTAAGTACAAATTTTGGGTTTTATGCCCATACTTTCTCTGACAAACTCCAACTTTGTCTCACCAGCCTCTTTCCTGAACCAAAGCACAGAAAGATATCAGACCATGAATAAGAATGCTCCTTTTTTGTTTTTCTTCTACCTTTTTTCCCCTCTTCATTTTCAAGATTTTTGCATATATAATAGCTCTTTCCCAGCCCTGAGAACCAGCTGTGACACAGTGACAAGATGCAGCCAAGCGGATCGATGATAATCATCATCCAGCCCCCACGTTGGCAGGAGCCATAAGTTTCCTTGACTTCAGTAGTTGATTCATGCCCGACAGGGCAATGTGGCCACATATACGTGGGAATAATCGGGGGAAAAAAGGGAAATGCATCCATGAAAGCAGTTGGTGGCAGCAATTAGTAGAACTAGAATAACATTGTTCAGAGATTCCTATGTCCAAAACCCAAATGCTTCATAAGCATCATCTTTGCGTGCCTTGTCCTTTAAATGCAAAGTTCTCCCCATAAATAGAATGTGTTCCTTTGCACCCATTAAACCACCCTGTTCACCTCGCCTTCATGGTAAGGGGGCTGATTTTAATTATAGACTCTTAGCACCTACGGATTAACCTGGTTTGTTCCCAAACTCAGAGGATGTAGGATGCTAAAGGATAATGCTCTGTGGTTTCACTAAGATAAGTACAACTTGGAAACTATCCAAAGAAGCTCATTATAGGAACTGCCATTATGGCTCATAATCTCTCTCATCCATCCCTCCTTTCCACTCCTGAAATACTACTGTGGTTTAGACTCTCATTATTTCTTCCCCGAGCTATCTCAAGAGCCACCCCCCACAACCACCACCATCTTTATTCCTTCAAATCTCTCACAGGGAGGAGGCAGAACAATGTTCTTGTAACAAACCTCTCACAATGTCATTCTGCACACTCAGAATGGCTATTGTCTAAAATACGACATCTGAGGCATGTGTACCTACATGTATGACATGTAAATATATGGGCATCTACCCATCTGCATGTGTGATGCTTCTTGGAAGTTATTTCAAATATCTTTATTAGAAAAGGATGCCTATTCTCATCAATACTTTCTACAACCGATAGAATATAAAGAGAAGTACATAAATGTGTAATACGGGCGGGGGGGGGAACATCTAAATCCTTGTTCTTGTGTTGAAGATCTTCCATCCCTTGGTTCTATCTTAACAACCTTTCCAATATTCCCTTTCATATTTTCGAATCCTTAGTCAATTTTATTTGCTTATTGTCCCCACTAATAGAAAACATCTAGGTTTTACATCAAGCAAACTTGGATTGAAGCAACAGACCTCATCTATTACAATGAACTATTTTAAGGAAATAAGATTCACAGTCTCTGAATTTTGTCTCCTCATTAGTAAGTAAGAATATATTCCTTATGGGGCAGTTTTGAAAGCTGAATGAAATAAAATATCTAGAACATACTCATTGATATGGTTGATAATCATGTTGTTATTTCTACCCCCAATTTACCTAAACAGAGTAGCCTTTGTTTAATATGCATCTTTAAGGGCATTGAACATTGTCTACCTAGTTGTAAACTTTGTTTAAATGATGCATTTCACAAACAGGTCAGATATTTTTTAACAGTCAGCTCATCTATTGCCATATGCTGTATGGAGTTTAAATTTTTCCTGAGCTCAAAGAGACTTCAGCACACTTACCAAAAGCTCAAGATCGCTATGATTTTTCTCCATTAAAAAAAATAAGAAAGAATAAAAAAGAAAGATCTGGATGTGAACTAGGCAGGGCAAGGTACTACTGCAATCAGAATTGAGGCAGATGGTGTCTGTCTGTAGTCCAGGACTATATCCACTTGACCATACTGCACCGATGCTCTCATATACAAATGGTCCTAGAAGGCCTACAGTAAAGGAATTAAACTCTAGCAAAGTACATATGTCAGGAAAAAAAAATTAAAATAGGGATGTGCTGATAGGGGAAAAATGAGAGGTGATCAAAAGTCGCCTCAGGTCAATAAGTGCTTTGAAAAATCAGAAAATGTCTGCTATGGTTTAGGTAAGTCTCCCAAGAGCCCTTGTTTTAACGGCTTCCTCCCCTGCCCTTGGCCCTGTACAGAGGTAACTGACCTGAGCTCACACAGAATCACTTTGTGCTGGTTTAAAAATGCAGATTCTGAGACAATAGTCCCGGCCCTCCAAATTTTGAAGAGCAGGGGTATATCCAAGGAGGCTTTGAGAATATTCTCAGGTTTCAATCCTGTCTGTGTGTACACTAAAATTGTGGAGGAAATTTCCCAGAACAAGTGTGTATGTATGTGTATTTGCATGCAAGTACATATGTGTACACATGTGTTCATTCACGTCTGTGAGTTTGTACAAATAGTTACAAGAGGAAAAGATTATTATAAATTAAAAGTTTATAAAATGAGAAAAACTGAAAAATGTAAATTTTGAGGCTCATGGGAATGATACAGATTTTATTTTTAATCGCCCCCCCCCTATATACACACACATCTCTCTCTCTAAGGCATAAAAAGATGGGTGGCCTAAGCTTCTGTACCAAAGTTCCAAAGTCTTCCCTAGCAGAAAAGCTAGAGAGAGTATTCTAACGGCCAGAAGTTGTAATATGAGAAATTGACACAATGAAAAGAAATAATGGAGGAGAAAAGAGTTTCCCCAAACAACTCACCACATATTTGTACATATAAATATGTATGCAGGCGACCTCCAAACCACGATGAGTAGGAACACACCCCTTCCCCAGAGAAGTGACCAAAATTTTATGAGTTAACATGGTCAAGATGATAGTGACTGTCATAAAAAGAAGAAATCAACGTATCTTACAGCTACAGTATTAAGTAAGAATTTCCCAGGAGTGAGGACAGTTACATATACCTGGATTTAACAGTCACGTACATTCCCTGGGTTGAAAAGGAAAGCTCATTATGGCCTATTAGGCCACAAGGAGAATTAACTGCCCCCAAATTATGTGGAATGCATTGACAGATGGGTCTCATTCAAGCCCCTGAGGACATCTTAGATGTTAGCTGATCAGCAAGTGTTAAGATGAGAATCGAGGAGAGCAGGTTTTGTAGGAGAAGCATTTAATCTACACACTGGAGCTTGCTCATATACTGCAGGATGCTGAGAACACAGATAGTCTCCACAAGTTAGAAGCAAGTGAGACCCTCTGTTAGGACCATGAAGAGATCTCCAGACTGATCCTGTGGGCCAAATTGCCCTGATGGAGAACCACTGGTTTAGCCTTATACATTTATAATCTTAGGAAGAGAGGAGGCCCCGAAGATAAAGGTTAAGCATACATACAACTGAATCCTCAGATTAAAATACCACCGACAGGGTCAAAGACATCGGAGAGAAACCAGGAAAGAATGCTCTTTGTAAAAGCCCAAGTTTCTGGAAGCAGACCAAGTAACTTAAGGATCGGAAAGTATCCCTTTGATCTGGGCTCCATGGAGCCAATGGTCAGAGAAGAAATGAACAGGCAATTAAAAGGAAGAACATTGATTATCTTTTAAATAACGCAGGGTAGGGAGAAAGTGAGAAGAGACGTAGCTGGAGAGTCCTCGGAGAGAAGATTTATTTTTTATGATGTATTTTTTTAGTGTTGAGAGAATAAATGTGACCGATTAAAAAACGAGGGTACAGAATAGAAGCTGGGACACGTGAGGGCTCCCAGGAATGACACTCGCCTCACTGTTTTAAATCTTATTCTATAAAATGACATGACCCAGACAGACAAGCTTCATGTCTGGGTGACGGGGCTGATTTTATTATAAAATGGCAGCAGGACAGGTGTCCGTATTCAATAGGCTCCATTTTCGAAAGCATGATAAAAAAAAAAAAAAAGGAAACATTTAGAAAAACGAAGGAACATTAAGAAGTTAAGGTCAAAAGGAAATGTCACGTCTGTGAGAGGAAAGGACAGTGCCTAGAGAAAGCCGGAGCAGATGCTCGGGGCAGGAAGGAATATTAAACTAAAACTCAATTAGCCCAGTTACAGTCAGCAGCAGTCACTTCTGTATAGATTTTTTTTTTTTAAGACAGTGGGATCATTTTTTTTTCTCTTTTTTGCTGGGGGGGGGGGGCCTGTAAGCTGCGCCCAATAAAAACCACAACTTTTCTTGTGGAATGAAAACTGCTGCTTCTCCTTCCGTAACAGTAGCCAGTTTTAGAGAACTGTCCTCGGCTTTGAGCCCTCCATTTCTCATTGGTCCATTTAACAGAATGGGAGGACATTTTAATTTTCTGCAAAAAAAAAAAAAAAGGGGGGCCTGGAATCTTGCATGCTTTCAGAAATTCAGATAGCTGTACCCTTCCAAAATACTAGGCTCGCAAGTAGTCACAACACTCATTCGACTCACCTTTCTCCTTTTTTTTTTTTTTTTATAATGAGCAAGTGTGATAACAAGTTCACTGGAGTTTGTTGAATGTCAAAAATGGAATTACCATCATTCAATCATGTCCTGGGAACATGAGCACTTATTTATTTATTTATTTGTTTACAGTGAGATTTAGTGGTGGAAGGTATGGTAAGGCTCTGTGTGTGTGTGTCTGTGTGTGTAATTAGGCACTTTAGTCGTCCAACAATTTAAGTGTATTAACTCTTTAAAACATAAAAGAAATCATCATCTAGTGCCCTGAGGCCATAATTTACTAAATGGTATTCTAAGTAGCCTGGAAAATGTAATGGAGCTTCTGAAAAATGACCAAAATTGTCCTTAAATTGTCCAGCAGAAAACCATGTGGGCACAAAGATGGTAGCCATTAACTATGTTTCCTATACAACATACACACACAGCCACAAACATTCTAGTGATTTATCCCCACCTCCCAAATGTGCACTCCCTGACATAGGGAGCCATCTTCAGGGGAAATGACGACCCTGTAATGTGCACTTTGGCAGATGTTTCAAATCAAGCTGATATGAAAAAGCTAAGGATTTGTCTACGTGAATCAATCCAATAAATGACTCACTTACTCTGATGCAGGGATTTCATTAAAAATTATAATTAAACAATAGTATCAGAATATACGATCATATTGAAATGCAGTATCTTAGCAGTAGCCAAGATTTTGCCTTGGCTGGTGTTTCCTAGATAGTGCCAACCAAGGGTCTCTAGACATAAGAGTATTACTTGAGCTAGCGTCAGGCTATAAAAAGAAATGTGCTCCATCTTTGCTGTTCCCAAGGAGGAAAGAGCTCAAGATCTATGACGACCATTAAAAGATGCATATTAATCACTAAAAGATACATTATTTTAGAGTGAAATGATGAGTGGGAAAAAGAGGTATGAAGTTCAGATTTTCATCTTTTGTCTGCTATCCATGAACTTTAAACCTCTTCCTTCATCTTCTCCTTCAACCTAACTCCCACATCTTTCTTTGTAGGTTCTGTCTATTCAACCCAGACATGAGTCCTTTAGCACCAGGGACAGACCTGGCTAGAAATGCCCCCATGTGTTCACACCCATAGTGATTAGTAGTTGTAACCCAGGTACCAACCAATCACCATCTAGTATTGCCCAGGGCCTTTGAGATTGGCTCAGGCATGTCTTCAAAAGCAAGAAGCCCAAGACCCTTATTCAGAGGATGGAAATCAGAAAGCACACATGGTCTCAGTTCTGCAGGTTTCTTATGAATAGGGTCAAAATATAAAAACCAGCATATGAAGAAAGACAAAAATCATAGAGAAGCCAATCTATTATTAAATCAGGGATTATCCCTAACTACCTTTGAGCTTCAATTTCTATGCATCTATTCTTTTTAAATTTTTTTTCAATTTTAAACCAAATTAGACTTTTTTTTTTCATTCACTCTCAGATGCCTCTATACTATTACAAAGACTAAGACTAACTCATTCTTTCATTAACTTGAGCTTTTTCTCCTCCACATATCAAATGATGTTTCAAATCTGT
Organism: Spermophilus citellus; assembly: GCF_964194105.1. Classification (NCBI taxonomy): domain Eukaryota; kingdom Metazoa; phylum Chordata; class Mammalia; order Rodentia; family Sciuridae; genus Spermophilus; species Spermophilus citellus. Next base: position 7,244,898 of record NC_138201.1, on the reverse strand, counting down.
CTATATTAATGAGATTGTATGAATATCTGAACAGATACCTGTTAATATTTTAACACATTAAGGTGCTACCGATTTTACAAAGAAAACAGTTTTCTTTCTTTTGAACCAAAAGTTACTCTAAGTTGACATTTTGTTACAAAAGGGTTTTATTTAAGTTCTTGGACTCTCTTAACTCAGACTTGTTATTCTTTCCATAGAGTGAGGTGGAAAATTGAGTTATTAGGCATAAGAAGTCAATTTTCTCTAGTACTTTCCACTAAGGGCTGTCTCTTGATCTGCATTCACTCCAAGAAGTCTCACATCAAAGAAAAGCCTGACACATTCCAGCAGAGGACTGAGAATGATCCCGTCACTGCACGGAGGCTCGAAGTAACAGCATTCCAACAAAAGATGCCCACCTTTCAGATGTGATGATTCTCATTTTAATTGAAATATTCCAAGTGGCTCTTTTATTACAGACTTTTAAGTCTCTGCACAGTAGCATACTCAATTTAATAATTAAGACCAAATCTCTTGCTTTCCTAAGTTCTTCTTAACAGTCCATAAAATAATGGAGTTTGAAGAGACAGACACCGACTTTGAACCCCTGAAGTGTTGGTGGTAATTACATCCACACTTTACTCTCATCCAAAGTTTGTCCTGTGGTTTGTGATACCTCCTCCCATGGGACCCTGGACACAGACTTGTGTGGCCAATGTGATGTGGGTAGATGTATAAGCTTACATGTGTGCATGCTTTCCTTGTACCTCTGGCCCTGTGATGAGAACAAGTCCAGCTACCCCTCTAGGACTAGAGACTCATCGAGAAGAATAAAACCATCCAGCCCAGCTCAGCAGGCATCAGCAGAGAAGTCCTGGCCAGGGCACAAATCGGCCAACCCACTGTCAGCCCTTTAGGTGCATGAAAACTGATAGATGATCAAGCTGTAAGATACTGAGGTGGAGGACGCTTTGATGTAGCATTTTTGTGACACAGTAGGTGTGTGCTTGTGTGTGTGTATTGTGTGCCTGACATTGTGTGTGTTTTGTTCCCCGACTTCGACAAAGGATGATAAGGACTGTATCATCAACAGCAGGCTGTCAGGAGTCTCAGAGACCCCGGGAGCCAGGGATGATTTCTTCACCACTGTGTCTTTAAGATCCCCAGTGCATTTTGGGTTGCTTGGTGCGTAATTGTCATTGATTGTCAAGAAAAAGGTAAATTAAATATGTTTGTTATTAGTTAGTCAAGAATAATTGGAATCCAAGGGACCGATGTTTAGTTTATCTCAGGTTCATTTCTAATACTCCAAACAGACTGATTTCCAGAATGGCAGAACTCTAGCATGTTTTATTTAGCTTGTTCCATCTTTGCCCAACTTTCCTTCAAGAGGTATCCCCACGGGCTAGCAGAAAACATTCTTTGTCATGCCAGCTGTCTGATTTCTTTACACTCTTTCTTCTCTGCAACTTCTTTTGCTACTGTCAGATTAAAGAAATTAAAAGATAACTGGACTTTTCATACTCAGATTAATTTCTTGCTAGCCATACAACTTACTAGACTAAAAGCACCCATTTCCTTTTCCTTACAAATGGTGTCTCTGTGAATATTAAAACGCTGCTTTTCACTGTGTCTTCAGATCTCAACTATAGGAAAAATAGTTTGGAAGAACATGAAAACACCTACAGGCAAACCAGAAACATCACGGTGGAATTAGAAATAGATAATGTATCTCCATTTTTAAATGCCATTCCTTTTTTTTTTTTTTTTTTTTGCACAAACAAGTTCTTCCAAATATGCCTGAACTATTTATGGTACAGACAGAGCAAAAAAAAAAAAAAAAAAAAAACTCTTTCCAGTCCAGGTGTGTACCTAGGTAGATGTTTCCATTTCAAGAACGGTTCACGAAACAGGGTGTGTTCATCCAGATTGTCCAGAGAAACATAATCCATAGGAACAGAGGGAGAAAGATGGAAAGGAAAAAGAGAACAAGGGACGGATGTGGGGAGGTTATGTTAAGAAATTGTCTCCCACAATTGTAAAGGTTAAGAGTAAAAAACTCTGGAGAACAGATAAGAAGTTGCAGAACAAGAGAAAAGTCAATATGGCTGCTCAAGTCTAAAGGCAGCCCGAGAGCAATATTTCTTCTTCCTTGGGAGAGGCTGGTCTTTTTATTCTGTGAAGCCCTTCAACTAATTGCATGGGGCCCGTGAGGGTAATCTTCTTTACTCAAAGCCCACTAATCTAGATAGACCTTTACAGCAGCAGTCAAACTGGTGTTTGAGCAAATATCTGAGAATACCATGGCCCAGCCAAACTCACATAAAATTAATCATCGTGGAAGGACAGATAGAGATAACAAAGAATATCTCCTCCCTCGAGTGAAGAATAAAGTAACCCATACTTATTTTTAAATTATTTTAAATCAAATCAAAAGGAAATGAAGGACAAACTGTATTGACCATGTAAACAGTGTCAAAATCAGGAAAATCTTAGGAGATTCAAGAGGGAAAAAATATATATATACTGTGCAATAATTCCCAGTTTAGTTTGGATCCTGGGCTTACACTCCCTTTCTTATTTGTGAAAAGATTACCCATACGCCAATTTCCCCTGTCTTTGCATTTCTAGACTGTCACTGTCACCAAGAAAAAAAAACCCACTTAAAGTTTTCCTGGAGAAAATATGAATCTCAAGTATCAGCAGAAGATCATCTTTATTGTGATGTGTTACAGTCAAAGAAAAAAAAATAAACTTTCTATCCTCGGTTGGATTTTCTTCCTGAAAAACACTGAAAGTCTATTATAAAGCTTGTCATAAAAATCTTTCCCTCAGCCCCAGATTAGCCCGTAACTACATAGTGATCCAACACGAGGCATGATGTTATTATAGAAAACTCACATCCTCCTCCAAAAAAAGAAATCTCAGTAAGACCTAAAGAAATAATAGAGGTCTTATTTCACATTTGTTCTTTTCTACAAGATGAGAGCCATCTCAGACTCATTCAAGTTTCTCAAATATCAACCCATTTGTCAAAGAATTTCCAACACTTCAGAGCAGAATGAAGCTTTTGTGGTCATCCAAACACTTCAGAATGATATTTTCTCAGAACTTCTCAATAAAAAAAAGAAGTTTGATGCTTTTTTATCACCTCATTTCAATACTGTCAATTTGACAATATCTGCTCTGAGGTCATATCTGATTAATAAGGCAATTAATTTCACTTACATACTTCCCCCCCCCCCAGTATTCTGAATTGTATACTATCTTCAGGGACTGGATAAAACACTTGAAATTTAAAAACAGGGGTGGATACGTTAAGGCAGACTTCTTTTCTTCACACTAGTAATCAAATTCAACTACCTACAGATCATTACAATCAACCCTTTCTGTATATTATGTACCAGGCACTGTAATCTCCATTGAGGCACCAACTGAATCTTAGAATGAGACCTATGTCCAAAGCCACACAACCAGGAAGTGGCATTGCTGGGGTTGGAACATGTCTCTAACTGGACTGTGTTCTTAACTTCTACACCCCATCACGTTGAATTCCCCAAATTCATAAAACAATGTGAGAGAATTAAAATTTTTTTTTCAATGGTAGTATGTAGATCATCTTTTCTAGATTTATTTTTGAAAACCATTATAGGTTGGACAGTAATGCAGATGCTAAAGTCAAATGGCAAGTAAAAGAAACTCTTCTCACCATGGATCCTAGTGAATATAATCAAAACAATTGTGATGGAGATAGACCACCCAAAAAATGGGGAGAGGCAAATATCACATGATTCTATTTATATGACTATTCACATGTATAACCAGTAAAATACATGTTATCAGGGTCTGGAAGAAGAGGGTGAACAAGAAGTCATTGTCTCATGGGTATAGGATTTCAGTTTGAGATGATAAAAATGTCCTTGAGATGCATAGAATAATGGTTATACAATATAAATATATTTAACAACAAGACCTTGTAGAGGTGAAATGTTTTAAAACCAAATTTTATATTATGTATATTTCAACACAATAAAACCTATTTTAAATGATCATAATTCAGAAAAATATTGAACCTCTGTCTAAGACATGCTTGTAAGATATGAGTCCTAATTAAAGAGAATGTTTAGAAAGGTAACTGGAAGGTCAGAATTATTCATACAAAGCCAACTCCTAAACAAAAAGCCACATTATTTGTGATATGGAACAAAGACTAATGTAATTCTTCCTTCTTTCCCTCTTTTTCCACACTTTCTGATAATTTTTGTCATTTTTCAGGTCACAAAAATCTTGAGAACCTATTTACATGTGAGGATCTTTCCCATAAGATCCACTTACCATCCTACATGAGAATACCCTGGATTCAAAGACATTGTCAGGCTTTTTAAAGAGCATCTAATCTGAATGAAAGCAAATTAGAACCTATTTTCTGCAATGTGATGCATAGATTATCTCTGCCCCTAATAAATCATGTCTAAAATGGAAAGAGAAAAAAATATGCACACTTGTGTTCTGGGGAGGGTACAGTGTGCTATAATTCATTCCAAATAATTCAACAAGCAAGGCCACATGACAGAAGCAGGGCACCAAGTCTCTGCCAACCTTGCAACGCTTGATGACAAGATTTCTGCACCTTTCCTTGACCTCTAGACTGAATCCACTTATAAATACACCTTGATGTCTTTTACTTTATTTTCAACTTTTATACATTTTACCAATGCTAATTTATCACAAATGAGGAGCGTGACATCCTCATAAGTTATCGTATCATAATCCAAAGCCTCCAACGTCAGAACTGTAGGCACCAGCAACAGACCCACTTAGAATAAATTTCTCAGCTTTTTCATGTAGATGGGGTGCATGGGAATAGTTTACCAGTAACCTAATTAGGACCTTACCTGCAATTTTCTAAAAATAAAGCAAATATTAACAACTATAAAATAGGATCTTGGCTTCCAGTAGTTAAGACTCCTGAAGTTCCAATGCAGAGAACAGCTGGGCTTTCAAAAGAGTCCAGGGGGTCTCCTCAAACTTTTCAGACTTGCTGACAGTACGGATCAAGGACAGCTTAGAAAATAGGCCACAATAAAGAGCATTCTGGAGGCCAGGAGATGGGGACAAGCTAGCTAGGAAAAGGAACATGGCACCATGCAACTGGAGGGAGGCTATCCCTTTGTATTGGTGACAATCATCTGCTAGATGTCACCCTGGCTGGACAGCACTGTCACACAGCAAACCCAAAAAACTGTCACCATTCCTCAGTCTGATTCACTTATTCAAGATTTAAAAATAGATTCCAGTTCCCTAGGAGGTAGATGAATAATAGACAAGAAGCAAGTGGGAGACCGGTTTCCTAAAATTCTAGCCACTGATTTAGACTTTTGCTAGGTCTTACTGGGTATCTGTAATTAATGATTTTTTAAAAAATATAATTTTTCATGTTTTCCTTCTCCTTATCAATCATAAACATAAAATCCCATATTTAATGTAAAAAGTGCATACATAGAAAATACCTACAGTTATTAACACAAAATTATAGGAGTCAAATCTATAGAATTAAAATTATTATTCCTCAAAATTATTTCCTATACTCCCAGGACTACCATACTACATTTATTGAAACATTGAAACAAAACTTTTAATCTCTGCATTTAAGTCATCCTGCCTCAACATTTTTAAACTCCCAGTATTTCTTCTTCTCTGTAAAGATCACTGTGACATATGTTTGAATGTTTATGACGTCTGTGTGTCTTGGGTCGGGTTTCCTACAAGCAGCCTCTCAAGTAAGGGCTCTGGTTCAAGTGATTGTGCTCCGAGCGTGGTGGGAAAGGAAGCCACCCTGGGAGCCAGGAGATAAGGTCACAGGAAAGAGCTGCTTCAGCCCCTGCAACTGGACAGGGAAGAATGGGACCCCAGTTAGCGCCACCTAGAGGCCAAGTCATACCAGTGAGTCCCTGACCTCCTGCATCAGTGTGTTAGGTCAACAAAGAGGAAGAATGGAGAAATTAATAACTCAACTGCTAAAAGTTATCATCCAAGGATTAAATAACATTTATGTGTCATACCATCTCTCTCTCTCTCTCTCTCTCTCTCTCTCTCTCACACACACACACACACACACACACACACACACGTCCTAATGAATGCTGCCAAAGTTTTACAACCTTAACATTGTCACATCTACTTAAGAGCAAGTTAGTATAAATCTATTACTGTAGGTAGCTTCACTGTGCAACCTGATTTTCCAATTTGGATGCAGATCAACTGCTAGATCATCTTGACCATTAGCCAAAGGTATAAGTAGAATCTATAAACAAAACATTATCATAGGTTTCTGATGATAATTTCAAACATCATGTTTTTAATATTAAAAGATGTGCTCTATAGAGCAGAATGTAAAGTTTTCATGAATTTGTAAAATGAAACAGGTGAAATTTTCTTTGAGATCTGGGTTTTGCGCTATGCCCTTTGTAACTCTGTGTGTTTATTCCTTTCTGCCATTGAAATTATTATAAACAGTTTTAATTGAGCAATCACTATTGAGGGTCTAGTATATTCCAGGCATGATGCTAAGCTATTTAGACCTATATCCCCCTTTAATCCTTCCCCTAGTCTTTTGTGTTCAATACTCTTACTTCTATTTAGAGATGAGCAGGGATTTGTTTGAATATATGTGGTAGTTTGCTTTAGCAAAAGACAAAACTGAAATTCACATCCAGGAAGAGGAGTTCAAGGTCAAGAGCTACCTTTATGAGCACTATAATTCTTTGTTTTCAGCCCCAGACTATGTGGGCAGGCACAGAAAGCATCCCTTAAGGGTTTCTATGAAGCCAGAGAAACTTCATGGGTGACTGGGGCTTAATTTTATTTAACAACTAACAGAATTGAATTGAAATTCATAATCTGAGCCCTAGAGCTAGTTTATGTCGGTTCAAATCCCAGGTCTTCCCACTAATTAAAAATAAATGAGCCAGGCACAGTAGTGGTTTGGGAAGCTGAGGCAGGAGTATCTCAAGTTCAAAGCCAGCCTCAGCAAAATCGAGGTGCTAAGCCACTCAGTGAGACCCTGTCTTTAAATAAAATACAATATAGGGCTGGGGAGGTGGCTCAGTGGTCGAGTGCCCCTGAGTTCGATCCCTGGTACCCCCCAAAAAAGAACAAGTTAATGAGACAAATTTCTTTAATGACCGAGGGTCTCAGTTTTCCCCTTTATAAAATCTAAACCGTCACTAAATAGATTTTCAGGTCTTCATCGATTACATTATGTAAGAAGACTTAAGGAGTGTGTTATATAGCTTGGTTTTATCCGTAATACATTTTGACTCCTATTTCAGCTTCAATTTTGGTACTTTCCCAACAGGGTCATTGCTGTAACTATGGATTCCTTTTCATTAGTTTTATTATTTACTACATCGTTAGTATCTATTAGCCAAATGTGCAAAAAAAAAAAAAAAAGTCAAACAGAAAATTATCTGCCACAGTCTGGCTGGGCACAATTCAGGAGCCACTTGTCAAAAGAAACGAACTTTATTTTTAGAACTACAAACGCCAAACAAAACAGCTCCTCAGGAAAAAACCCTCAGAGCCCAACTGCCACCACCGCTTCCCACAAGCCTCTCACCCACACAAGCCTCACCACCTCCCACAATCCTCCTGCTCTTGAGGCCGATTGGCTGGGTCGTGTGGGCGGAGCCAAAGAAGTCCCCCAATGAGCAGCTCCGTGGTCTGAAAGGGCAGGGAAACAGCCCAATGAACATCACCGCAGAGGAGCCAATCAGCTAGATGTTGCTGGGGCCGCTGTGAACCAATCATCAGTCGGCAGCTGGAAGTTTGCTGGCAGCTGGAAGTTTGCTGGGGCCCCTTTGGCTGTGGCTCTCAACAATTATCTCCACTTAATCCCAGGCTTCCAACAATTTCTACTTACACCGGATGAGTGATTTGGCCTCCATGGCTATGAATCCTTCTTGCTTTCTGACCCTGGTATCATTCAAAAATGTTGTAAGCTGGAAATGGCACTATCAAATTCATTTTCGATGATTTTCTTCCAGAAGCCAAAAGGAAATAAGGATTTCTTTTCATAAAGGATAAAAACCTATCTGAGAAGTTGATATAAACCTGGCTACAGCTCTGGCTTTCTTTTTCCTCAAGGAAAGTGGAAAGGGTACAGTACACTGAAGTAGAAAGGAAAAACAGAAAACATCTTCAAGGAGAAATATCCTCCTCCCCTTTGACAGCCAAATTGCAAACAAATTTTCAGCACATTTTTTTTTCTTTTTTGGTACCAGGGATTGAACTCAGGGGCATGTGACCACTGAACCACATCCCCAAGCCTATTTTGTATTTTATTTAGAGACAGGGTCTCACTGAGTGGCTTAGCACCTCACCATTGCTGAGGCTGGCTTTGAACTCACGATCCTCTTGCCTCAGCCTCCTGAGCTGCTGGGATTACAGGCATGTGCCTTTGTACCTGCTCCCACTTGATTTTTTAAAAATATTTTTTAGTTGTCAATGGGTCTATTTTATTTACATATATATATGGTGCTGAGAATCAACTCTGTGCTTCAAACATGCTAGGTAAGTGCTCTACTATTGAGCTAGAACCCCAGCCCACCCCACTTGATTTAAGACAGTTTTCCTTTCTTTTTTTTTTTTTAACAAACAGGGGGAAAAATCCCATTCTGCACTCTCATTCTCTTGAATGCAGGGTAAATTAACAGCAAAGCAATGATTAATATGGAAATTAATTAAAAAGAAACTATAGTTTTCACACACGGAACTAAAAGTGAATTAATGATTTCCCTTTATTACAGTAAATGTGTCAAGACCCTGAATTGGGAGGAATAATTAAAAAGTGTAAGATTAAATGCTTTTGAAACTTTGCCCAGCGCTTATTAACAAAACTCTGTGGTTAAGCAGATACCCAGGCTAGAAACAGAAATTATAAGGAATTGTTACACCCAGAAACTCTCAAATAAAGATCTAAGGAAAAAAAAAGAACTAAATGATAATAACTTTAAAAGAGAAGTCAGGGGAAGAGATATAGCAATTCAATTATAAACATGGCCTAGGGCAGGAAATCATTCACATCAAGAATCAAAATGGAACGGAGAAGTAATCTTGGTAAACTCAAAGGGTGAATTCAAAGGCAAGAATTGAATATCCCACTAGCCAGCCCTTGGCACGGATCCATTAAGGAAGATGTACACCCAGCTTGGGGAACCCTAGTTCTAAAGGTAGAAAATTCAGTCCAAATGTTCTGACTAAATGAACTGATGACATGGATCTAACAAGACATCTTGGGAAACCACCCACCTCTTCACAATGGGAAAAGTGACTGGGGTTATTCAGGAATGGATGATTCAAAACTTTCTATGGAAAATAAGTGAGCTGAAGTTCATTTTTTTAAACACATGTATTTTTGGTCCCGGTACAAGCAAGGTACCATGACAGATTCTGCAGATTATAAAAATAGAAGCCATGTGAGTCCTAACTTTGAGGAACTCATTACCTAACAGATGTACAGAAAAATCCAGAAGAGGGAGGAACCATCTTCACCTGAAAGTTACCAATCTCTTCAGAGCTAAGAATATGGAATGAGATGACAGGTATTAAGTATGAGGGTTTCCCGGAGGAGAGGATAGTGCAGACAGAGTTATCCTCTAGTCAGGAATTACAAGATGGTGAAATCTTGCCTGGTTTATTTCCTGTAAGGTTAATATGCAATAGCAATAAGTCCAAGCACATTCTAAGCTTTCTAAGGAATCTCCATACTGCTTTCCAGATTGGTTGCACCAATTTGCAGTCCCACCAGTAATGTATGAGTGTGCCTTTTCCCCTACATCTTTGCCAACGTTTATTGTTGACTGTATTCTTGATAACTGGCATTAGATGAAATCTTAGATTCGTTTTTATTTGCATTTCTCTAATTACTAGAGATGTTGAACATTTTTTCATATATTTGTTGACTGAATGTATATCTTCTTCGGAGAAGTATCTGTTCAGCTTCTTATCCCATTTATTGATCGGGTTGTTTGTTTTTTTAGTGTTAAGTTTTTTGAGTTGTATATATATCCTGGAGATTAGTGCTCTATCTGACATCTGGCAAAAATTTGCTCCCCAAACGTAGGCTCTCTCTTCACCTTATTGATTGTTTCTTTTGCTGAGAAGATCCCACTCCTCAGTCTATACCCAAAGGGATTAAAATCAGCATACTAGAGTAAGGCGGCCACATCAATGTTCATGGCAGCTCAATTCACGATAGCTAAACTGTAGAAGCAACCCAGATGCTTTTCAATAGATGAATGGATAAAGAAACTGTGATATATATATATGCGCAATGGAATATTACTCAGCATTAAGAGAGAATAAAATCATGGAATTTGGTGGTCAATGGATGGAGCTGGAGAATATCATGCTAAGCGAAGTAAGCCAATCCCAAAAAACCAGAAGCTGAATGTTCTCTCTGATAAGTGGATGCTGATCCAAAATGGCGAGCGGGGGAGAATGGAAAAGTGGAGGAACTCTGAATGGGGCCAGGAAAGATGGTGGAAAGAGATGGACATCATTACCTTAGGTACATGGATGACTGCACATGTGATCCAACACTACATTGCGTACAACCTGAGGAATGAAAAGTTGATCTGCCATTGTGTACAATAAATTAAAAATGCATTCTGCCATCATATATGCCTAATTAGAATAATAAAATAAAGTCCCAGCATGAAGCCTGGTTCATAATACATGTGAATTCAAGGTAGTTATGTCTCACTGTAGTTTGGAAACAGATGAAGCAAGAGCAAGAAGACAATAAGAAGGCGAACAAAATAGACCAAGAAGGCAGGGGTTGGTAGGGGAGGGGTGCTGACAAGACACAGCACGGAGGGCAACCTGAGAAATGGAAAGAAGTTGTGAAACTCTTCGGGAATTTGCTAGAATTTAGAATCCAAGAATTAAAGAAAACTTAGGCTGATCCATATGCATGAGGTACCCTGTGATCTTTCTGTTACATATATTCATGGTGCAATGTTCCACTCTGAGTAAGTATATGTGTTCCCCCGAAGCATTTATCATATCCTTGTGGTGAAGATGTTGCAAATCCTTTCTTCCAGGTTTCTGAAATAAAATGCATGATGTTGTCTGTCGTGGCCTTGGTGAATCAGGGCATTCTAAGTGATATGAGGCCGCCAAGAAGACAACAGATGATCCCATAACATCTCTGGTGTTGGGCGAGGGAAAGATGGTGCCTGGCTCTCTTGTCCATTGAGATTGGGAATCACTAGAGGCAAAGAAAAAAAAAAAAAAAAAGAAAGGTGTCATGCAAGAGAAATTGGAATTTTCAAATCAACATTTAACCACAAAAGTGTGACTCGTCTAAGGGCAGAGACGTGTGTTGACAGAAATTATTTTCACTTTTCTACCTTTCTCCCCGGAGATGTAGAGAAGAAAGATGAGAGAGATGGAAAATCACATGTAGAGATGATCACCGTGCATTTTAAAATACAGTGAGTTGATGCTTGAAGGCTTAGGCTGGCTAAAAATAATTTATAAAGACATTCAAAAGTCTTATTTACTTTAAGATACAGTCTTAATAATAAAATATATATTTTTTCCATCCTTGATTTCACTGATGTTTTTTTGACTACTTTAAAATTTCAGGAAATATCAACCACAGCGATGAGTAATTATGATTCTTCCCTTGGTTTATCTCTACACACAAATGATGATTCTTTAATGTACCCATCAGGCAATCCAATCTCAAGTATAAATGGGTTTAAATGTTGCATGTTTAATTTGCTAAAATTTTACATTTCCCTAGAAAATAACTTTACTTGCCACCCCTGCCCTCCCCACCCAATGCAGCCCTCTGCAATTGAATCTTTCAAAGAATCCTTCTGCTGATAAACTGCAGAGGGTACTGTGGCTGATTTGACCTAGACTTTTCTGTTAATAAATATGAAAGCAAGTCCTATGGAGAGAAATGCAATCAGGATTTTCACAAAAAAGTTTTTCCTGAAGGGTAAAAATAATATCGTTGTTGGACTCCCTTTGATACCTGGGAACAGAAGATGTTCTTGCCACATTATCTTCTTGGCGAAGGCTGAATTGGACAGACACTCACAGAAGATAAGAAACACATGAAAGATAGGAGTGGTGGACCAAAAGTGAAATGAAAGTATTTCCCGAAGCATTTAAAGAACCACATAGAAAAGTTTATGTTTATCAAACCCAAGTCAGGCAACGTTTTAGAAATGGAAAGATAAACTTTTTGCTACAAATGTGATCTGAAAAGTTGGCTTTTATTTATTTGCTTTTTTTTTTTAACTGTTAAGTCCAATTTTACCTTTTTAGCTTGGGGGATTCTCTAAAATAATGTAAGTCTCCTTAATAAATGAGAGGAAACATGCTCTCCTTTATTGCAAGCATTGTTTGACCGGAATGAGAATCAGCTGGTTGGTAAGCAATTCAGATGCTTTGTAAGTAGGTGTGATTACGTGTACCCTAGTATGAAATGTCACATGAGATTAGCATTGCCCTTAATTATTATCCATGACTCCTTCATTCCCCCATTTACCACTGGAATGTTCAGAATTCTGGCTGTTGGTAAAGAAAGATTAACAATTAATAAGAGCTCCAAACCCCCAAGCCTTCAGGATCATTGTCCTGAAGATTTAAGTGTTGAAATAAAATGGAGGGCATATTTAAATGACACCCTGTTAGAGCGTGAGGGCATCTTAAAAGTAGTTCTCTGAGAAATCAAAGCCACAGGTATAATTTTGGCCTTCTTATGCCAAGATATGTTCCAGAAATGGAGTTTGGAGAGTATTATCCAGTTTATATTCAGTTCTCAGGCCCCAGAGTGAGTCCTTTGGGGAATCCAGGCAGAAGTTCTCTGCTACTAACTTTTATAAATGTGCATAAATAGGACATACAGGGAAATTTTGTATTGACAAAATACATATTGACAGTTGGTCTCATTACTGACTATCTGGCTCTGGGTATTTCTACGAATCCCATCTCACATCAGGGAGCTTCTTTATGGAAGGTGAGCAAGGAGAATATTTCACATTTATAAAGGACATAAAAATGTCAATCTTCTCATAATGTTGAACATTTGTTGTGGCAAAAAAATGCATGTTCCTTCCAGAAAACCAAAATAATAATAATCATGATAATAAGGATCAGTAGGCATTAGTGGAGAAAGAAATGAAAATGACCCATTACAGTTAATAGTTTGGTATTTTTATTCCCCCAGCATCTGCAGCATATGAAGATGGAAACGTTAAGTAGATTTTTTGAATTGATTGATCGATACTTTGGAATTTTCAGAATTTTGTTTCTATTTATTTGTAAATCCATCATACTGATTTTATCTATTTATTTTTTTAAATTCTATCGCTTCTCGGCCTTTTGGCTAAGATCAAGTGTATTTTTTTAAATTCTAAGTTCTCCCTCTTTGATATGTGAACTTAAATCTGTTGGCCGTGCATTATCCTGGAATTAGGCAAAAGTGGTTAAAAAGCAAAAAGCAACCAATATAGAGGAAATCTTGGGCAACTGTGGACAAGAGAGAAATGGACTAAAAATACCGGTTTCTCCCAGATGCCCCAAACTCCTTGGACACACATTGATATAATACAAGATGCTTTAAACCAGTGACTTGGGCTCAGCCCAGAAAGAGGTTAGAAAACCATCTTACTGAAACTCATCCCAACCCTGCATTAACATCTCCACCATTATGTTTTGAGGCACAGGAAGAGGCACAGGGCACATGGCTGATCCCAGAGGCTTGGGAGGCTGAGACAGGAGGATCACAAGTTCAAAGTCAGACTCAGCAAGCACTGCTTCAGCCAGCCAGGGCATCCCAACAGAAATAAACCAACATGAAAATTTTCATGTTTAGTCTATAAAAACAACACCAGGCAACACTGAAAAGCAAGGCACTGGCCTTTGTGAGCTAAGATCCTGTGTTTGACCCACAGACAAGAGAGACTGTTCTAGAATTTTTTTTTTTTTTTTAATAGCAGGTCAAGCAGAGTTTTCCCATAATCCAGAAAATAAAATACCCAAAGGACTTAAAAACAGCACACTACAGGGACACAGCCACATCAATGTTTATAGCAGCACAATTCACAATAGCTAAACTGTGGAACCAACCTAGATGCCCTTCAGTAGATGAATGGATAAAAATAAAATGTGGCATAAATACACAATGGAATATTACTCAGCAAAAAAAAAAAAAAGAATAAAATCATGACATTTGCAGGTAAATAGATGGCGTTGGAGAAGATAATGCTAAGTGAAGTTAGCTAATTCCCCCAAACCAAATGCCAAATGGTTTCTTTGATATAAGGAGGCTGACTCATAGTGGGGTAGGGAGGGGGAGCATGGGAGGAATAGATGAACTCTAGATAGGGCAGAGGGGTGGGAGGGGAAGGGAGGGGGCAGGGGGTTAGCAAGGATGGTGGAATGTGATGGTCATCATTATCCAAAGTACAGGTATGAAGACTCGAATCGGGTGTCAACATACTTTATATACAAACAGAGATATGAAAAACTGTGGTATATATGTGTATTAAGAATTGTAATGCAAAAAAGTACATGTATAAAGACATGAATTGGTGTGAACATACTTTATATAAAGAGATATGAAAAATTGTGCTCTATATGTGTAATAAGAATTGTAATGCATTCCGCTGTTGTGTATTTAAAAAAATAAAATCAATAAAACTAAAAAAAGAAAAAAAAAAGAAAAGAAGTGACCAGAGAGACCTTCTACATGGGTGGAAGATGCCAAAATAGTCTGGTTTAAATGTCACCAAATTGCAAGGACATTCACTATCTTACATGTCACCTACAGCCTCATGAGCATCGTCTAGCTTTTCACAGCATGCCTATTTTTACATGGCAAAGAACTTCTTTTTAGACCAGGCTTCTTTTGGCTTTTTAAGTCTAATATCATGCTGCCCCACCATCCAGGCTCTATGGAAAATAATTTCCACTAACTTGATGGGTCATTGTCACTACCAGATCATTAAGGACTAGCCATTGGTTCCCACACGTATTCCATAATCGCTTTTGTCTCACTGGGTTCAAGAATTTTGCAGTGCTTGCCAGTATAGGGCTAGCTTAATTAAAATCAATGGAGTGGAAAGTCAGTGCACCCTCTCCCTCTCCCTCTCCCTCTCCCTCTCCCTCTCCCTCCCCCTCCCCCCCTCCCCCTCCCCCCTCCCCCTCCCCCCTCCCCCTCCCCCCTCCCCCTCCCCCTCCTCCCCCTCCCCCTCCTCCCCCTCCTCCCCCTCCCCCTCCTCCCCCTCCTCCCCCTCCTCCCCCTCCTCCCCCTCCCCCTCCCCCTCCCCCTCCCCCTCCCCCTCCCCCTCCCCCTCCCCCTCCCCCTCCCCCTCCCCCTCCCCCTCCCCCTGGTTCCATTTTCCAAAACACCATAAGCACATAAAACACCATAAGCAGATAAACTGGCATGTAGACTTTTTGCAGCTCTACAAAAGTCACATGCCCTTAATTGTATATATTTAGCTCCCAGCCAAATTCTTTCACTTTGCATTCACCAGCTAGCCTTCAACAAACCCCAAATCTTTGTTATTTTTCATCTGATGGGGGAATGCTTACCCGTAGCTTCTACACTTAAAAGTACTCTAATTACTGGTAAATTGGACTAAAAGAAAAAAATAAATAAACACACACCCACACAAAGAATCAGTGCTTCCCCCAAGCTGAGTTAGTGTTTGATGCTGTTCCAGTTGTTCTCCAGATTTAAACTGAGAAGATAGTCCCCGGATCCACAGGAAAGAATTTCCAGCTGAGTGAAGTGTTCCTATAAGGTTTTCAAAGACACCGGCCATAACATTTCTGCAATTTGCAGACTTGCATCCACAGAGAGCCCTTTGGTTTTCTCCCCGAAGAAGGTGACAATGATGTAAGTGGTAACATGAGTGGCTGAGAGTTATGCTGATTTCCCAGGCTGGGGGTCTCTGCCATGAGCATTTTTGCACTTTGTATGCAACAAAAGAACATTTGCCATCTGCCAGGTATATAACTGCAATGCAGAAAAGTTAAACATTAACTGGTAACTCTGGTTTTGCCCAACTCCAGGGTAATGCTAGTTTCTTGAGTAACTCTGAATTATCTACTTGAACTGAAAGATTATTGCCTATAGCAATACAAAAATATCATTATTAATTATGTAAAGAAATATAAAAATGGCCACTAGTAGTTTTTATGCAAAAAAGCACCTGTTTCTCCTATTCAACATCTTCCTTTCAGAAGAAGAAGAACCTCTACTTGAAACATTAAAAAAGATGAAATTTTTGAGAACACATATCCAGTTAATCAAGAAGCAAATTGAATCAATCTGTGAAATATGGTATATTAAGAACTATGTAATGTTTTGAACAACCAACAATAAAATTAAAAAAAAAAGAAGCAAATTGAACATCCTACCTTTGAGATGGCATTAAATTTTGGTAATCTATTTCTAATTTGTCTGTTAACATCATTCTACCTTGGGACCATGGGGAAATGATTTTTATTCTTCAGTAGGAGATGAAAAATCCCTAAAAGTTTATATGAAATGCAAAGCTACCGTTTAGTAATTGTCTGTTACTACACGGTAACTAATTGCAAAATTAAAATAGGTTTAAGTCAAGAGGCAGGTGTTATAATCAAAATAATTGTACACATCATGTACACTGCCCAATTTTGACTAAAAAATATATTGTATTTTTTTTTTGCCTTAAAATGATAAGGGCAGGGCTGGGCTGGGGTTGTGGCTCAGTGGTTAGAGTGCTTACTTAGCATATGTGAGGCACTAGGTTCAATTGTCAGCACCACATATAGATAAATAAAGGGCTATTGACAACTAAAAAATTTTTTTAAAAACTATTTTTTTTTAGTTGTAGTTGGACACAATACCTTTATTTTATTTATTTATTTCTATGTTGTGCTGAGGATCGAACCCAGCGCCTTGGACATACTATGTGGGTGCTCTACCACTGAGCCACAACCCCAGCCCGACAACTAAAAAATATTTTTAAAAAGATACAGGCATATTCTACATAGCAATGTCTTAGTCAATGGCAGACCACAAAAATAAAATGGCAGTTCTACTGCATAGCTAGTGTATTGTAGGCTGTGCCATCTAAATTTGAGTAAGTACTTTGAAAATGATAACGTGTTAACAGATGCTGAAAAAATTGAAAGAAGAAAACACTAAATGAGAGAGTGTCATAGATGGTAATGAACTTCAACTATTGGAAGTGCCTATGGATATAAATTCACATTGTATCTATGTAGCTCACGGGGTCCAGGATGAAAGATGTAAGGATATAAATGTCCATTCAGTATGAGGGTATTCTTTTCTAGTCCCTGAACAGCATAAAAATAGAATAGACCATTTGGGGCAATTATTGAGATTCTAGTTTTGAAGCTACTCTGAACCCCTGAGCGAAGACACACCCGTGACATACTTCATACAATGGCAAAGTCTCCTAATGACTCATTTTTTTTCTTTCTGTGTGCATCCCCATCATTCAATGACACCTATTTCTCATTAACAGCAAGACCCTTTGCACAGAACCCTAGAGTTGACGGGTCACAGGTTGACTGGGATAACACTTCTTACAAGTAAGAATTAGCATGAGATTTCAAGATGATTCCTTCATGTACCTTCATTTACAAGAACAAATTCTTATAAATAACTGAGAGAGTGTGCTCAAAGACGTACGTGGCCCTGCTTAAACAGTAGCCAGCTGATGAAGGATAGACCCCTTCCAAAAACTGCTGTTCTTTGGTGGTGACTCCACTATTATGTAATAATAATACACTTAATGAAATTTTAATTTTTAATGTGTTTGCATTCTTAGGTGTACATATACATACAAAATATTATAGGAAAGTATACAATTGAGTCTTTTTCATGTTCCAATCTAAAAATGTGAACTATTTTAGAACTGTAGTTGCTATATACTACCGTGTATGATTGACTACTAATTTTTCTAGAGGCAGCAAGAGAAAAATCAATGTCAAAACTATACTAATGTTTAAGTTCCAAGGACACTGCTCTGAATAAAAGTATTTACAATATACAAAAAGCTTTAATATCCTATATATAAAGAGTTCTTACAAATCAATAAGAAATTAACACACTGTAGAACTGTGGGCAAATAAATACAGATGTTACTTAAGGTATAAAAATGAAAACTTGAGTTCTCTGATAATGTGAATGCTTATTAAAATAATTATAAAACGTCTATAGCCCTATCTGGCAAGTTAGAAAGTTGGACATTACCACTGCTCTGATAACAAAAAAGCTAATAAAGTTGGCAAACCAGTAACTCTCCATGAAGTAAGATCACTGGACAAGCCACTGCCCCCAGATTGGAGAGACACCAGGTGAACACAGGGAATTAGCACCTACCTAAATAGAAGCCCATGAGCAGAAACCTCCGTAAGAACAAGTACCAAAAATAGGAAAAAACAGAAGTTTCATTGAGGAATGGCTGGAGGCTCAGGGTGCACAGGTCTGAGAAATAAAAATCCAGGGGCCCCCATCATCAGAGAGATCCACACTTGCAAGATATAATTCTAGAAGCTGAACAAGGTTGAATATTCCAACGGTGAATATCAGAGAAAGATCCCTCATTCTTCCTTTGGTGGGAGGGAGATTATAATCATTTTGAAATACACAGGAGTGTTGTTTGCTTCTTACCATGGTCTGCCTTCAAAGCAATCCATTTCATCAGAGCCTGCATTACTGTTTAGTTTTAAACCTAACTAATTTAGAGAAAGGAAAACGCCCAATGCAAGCAGGTAGAGGAAGAGAAACACACAACTGCAGACCCTGTAAGCCGTGCTTGTGGAAGAAACAGATGTACCCAGAACTTAGCCACTCCTGCCTTCCAGGCCACGCTTGCCACCAAAGGGGTATAGGGACAGATGATAACTGAGAAGCACTTCTGACGTACACAATCCAGAAGTCACAGGCTAAGGAACTGAGATAATCCTAAAAATCCACAGCCATTTTCTCACCCCCCAATGGCCAATTGATCCTAGTTCCTTAGTATGTCCTATCTGACTGTCAAAAAGAAAAAAAAAATTACAAGGCATACTAGAAGGCAAAATACCCACTTTCAGAGCAAATACTGAGAATCAGACCTAGCTATAAGGCAGGGATGTGTGTGGGGGGGAATTATCAGACTAAGAATTTAAAACCCTGTTGGTTAATATGCCAACGACTCTGGTGGATAGAACAGGGAGCATAGAGGAACAGATGGGTTGTGCAAGCAGAGGAAAATTCTAAGGAAACAAAATTAAAATGCTAGAGAAAATACACAAATGAAGATTGTTTTACACACGAGGAGTAGATGAATCAGTTGGAGATCCAGCAGGCAGAAAAATGAGTAAGGACAGAGACTCTTACCTAACTGAATATCCACGGCATCTATTGATAGCTTCTGCTGCTGTTGAACTAAACCATCAACCAAATTGAGGAAAACGTAGCTAGAAAATCCCCAAATGTTTGAAGACTCAATAGCATACTCCTAAGCAATGCATGGGTCAAAGAAGAAATCTCAAAGAAAATAAAAATAGGTTGGACTAAATGCAAATGAAAACACAACTTATGAAATCTGTGGAATGCCCTGAAAGACATGCTTGGAAGAAAATTTAAAGTAGTGGAAGTGCATATAGAAGAAAAGAAAAAGATCCAAAATCATTTATATAAACTTCCGCTTCAGAACACTAGAAAATGAAGAGCTAATCAAACCCAAAGCAAGCAGGAAAAAGAGAAACAAATAATAAAAATTAGAGCAGAAATCAATGAAATTGAAAATAGGGAATCCATTGAGAAAAACAAACAAAACCAAAAGCTGGGTTTTTTTTTTCAAAAGATCAATCAAATTGATAAGCCTCTAGCCAAGTTAACTAAGAAATCAAACAGAATTATTCATACACAAAAGAATAACTTAAGGGGCTGGGGCTATAGCTCAGTGGTAAAGCGCTTGACTGACATATGTGAGGCACTGGGTTCAATCCTCAGCACCACATTAAAAAAAATAAAGATAGTATGTGTTCATCTACAACTCAATAAATATCTTTTTTAAAAAAGAATAACTTAAAATGGTGTATTTGGAATACATTTGCAGTGTATGAAAGTCCTGCAAATGAAAATAACAATATTGAACATGTTCACCAATATTTGCCTTGTAGAACCCTTCAGAGTGTTCCTCATAATGACTACAGAGGTTACTCAAGATATTATGGTTTGATTTATGATGCTTCAACTTTACAATGAGGTGGAAATAATGTGCATTCGGTAGAAAACATATAGTGTTTTTTTTTTCAATGTGGCTCTTTCCTGGGCTAGATGCACACAGTCTGGTACTCTCTGACAGTGCTCTCTACAGGAGTCAGAAGGCAGCAGAAATCCCAATCAGCTACCCAATCCTCAGGGTTAACCACCCATACTCCACAGAGTTCTGTGTTGCTAAGTGAGGACATACAGCAGATTAGGTGTACTAAATGCATTCTCAACTTAAGATGGGTTACCTGGGATAATATTCCCATTTTAAGTTGAAAAGTGCCTGTAAATCTATGTTTTCCCACTTTCAAATTTATGTTTAGGTGAAATTCAAATTTGTGAACTCCAACAGCGTCACCAGAGCCCTAATGGTGACCTGTTGGCCTCTGGGTGCCTACTTAATATCTCATTTACATGTCATCCATCAATACTCTGTCTTGATTTTTTCAATGCATTTTTTTTAAATTAGCTTTCACATACATTGTTTACATTACCAATCTTTAATAATGAGGAAAATCATGGCATTTCAAATTTAAATTTCTCTTTCATGCATTGGTAGAGGAAAAGGATGGTTTTAATTCCCCAGGTCATTAAATGAGTAATGAAGCAGGTTTTACATTCTAACCATGATGCATATTAGCTGTTTATTTGAAAAGGGAACATTTAATGGCCAATTCAATCTTTGAAAAGCTTATTGCATATTTTTTTTATTTATAAACCCGGTTTTTATGTGTGTATTATCGTGCCATTATTTTGAGATTTTTTTTACATTATATTTAACACCAACACAATTAAGGGATAAAATAACAAAATCATGACATCTGCATTTTGATTAAAATAAACATGTGGAATGTAGCAGAGAGAAATCAGCAAAGCTAAGTTTAATTGTGCTTTTCAAAATTGAAGTTTGAGACCATTGAACTAGTTTCTGTAGTTATATATAGTTATATATAGTTAAATCTGCAACTACATATAGCATATAAAAGAAATAAAAATTGGTATTAATAGTATGACTACCAGTTATTTGAGCTGTCCATATGAACACCACAGACTGGTGTAGACATGGTGCATCATAGAAGAGTATCCACTTAAAGCATAAGAGATAATATGGTGGTGGGTTTCTTCTTGACACCCAATCGACAAAGGCCAGTTTAAAGTTTCTTGTCCCAATCTGTGCCCTTAGTTATTAAAAATCTGATATCATTTCCAGCAACGTGTTCCATTCCACCCTCAATGTCTAAAATGGCACTTGTAATTGAGAACATCGGGGAAGGTTTTACTGGCACTTTGTACATAAGGTTGATTCAAGATGGCGGTACTGGTCAATGCACCCTTAATGAAGGAAGATAAACCAGATTTTAAATCTTCACACTGCTTTCCTGGTGCTCAGTTTTCTAACCAAAGCCAGTGTTGGTTCCTACATCAGCACTATTTCCATTTGACTTCTTGGACGTCACTCTCAAGTTTTTCTTTGCTGCTATTTACTCTGGAAAGCGCCTACCTATCTCATCACCTGCCCTCTTACAATGTAAGCACTCCAAGTTTTTGCCCATTCTACTCTCCCTTTGTGCTTTTATCAAGTTTCATGATTCAATATTTTTACATGCTGATAGCTTCAACTTTTATCTCTAGACAGGGCTCCTGTTAGGAAAGCTAGACTCGCACAAATATCTACCTTTTCGTTTACTCCACTTGTTCTCCAAAGAGCACGCAAAGTCCAAAATCATACAAGTTCAAAGTCCAAGTCCTCTCCTTTTCACCTTCAAACTACTGTCTCTGCTATTCTTTCCACATCTCTGTAAATGATAGCTTCATTCATTTTCCCAGATGCTCAAATATCTTTGAGACATCTGTATTCAACCCTTTACGTTACATTCTACATGTTAAATATCCCTTTTCCATAATGCCTGGAATTTCAGTACTTTTTGGATTTTGGAATATTTATATACACATAATGAGACAGCTCAGAGGTGGAGCCCAATTTTAAACAGCAAATTCACTTATGTTTCATACATATTTTATATACACAGCCTGAAGGCATTCATACATTTCTAATGTGTCTGCATTTTGACTGTGCCCAATGCATGAGGTTAAGTATGGAATTTTACTTGTAGCATATCAGTGTTCAAAAGGTTTCAGTTTGGGAATTTTTCAGATTTCCGATTTGGGGATTAGGGATGCTCAAACTACATCTAATCTCCCAGTTAAAGCTGTTTCCTGTGTCTTCTCTCTAACTTCACTTAAGTAGTGCCAATATCCTCCCGACAGATCTCACAGCTACCCTCATAGTCCAAGCCATTAATATCTTCTGCTTGGATTATTACAATTGTATCCCTGAGTCCCTCCTCCACTCCCTCAATGCCAGAAAAATTCCTGATAAAAGACAGATCAATGCTATTCCTTCACTCAAAATACCAAAGAGGTCACAAATTTCAGATATCGAGGTATATCCAAAGATCCCCCCAAAAAACAGCTTTAAAACAGGATATGCATTTATAATTCCTTCGCAAGTTCCTCCCAATTAATTTGGCTCAATGGGTGTGATGTAGGTTAAAGGGTCTTTTATGAGACTGTCATCAAATGGGGGCTGGGGCTGAGGTCATCTTACAGCCTACCTCGTTCACAGTCTGGATGCCCGTGTTGGCATGGATACCTGGATCCTGGCCAGACACGCGTCTTTGTTTCACCCATAAGCTCTGACCATGTGTTCTCTCTGGTATGGGAGCTGCCACAATAGTCAGCTTACTCACATGGAGGTTGGCTCTCCCTGGAGGGAGGATCTCAAGAGAAGAATGGAAAGTTCCATATTTTTTATGACTTCATCCATGGAAGTGTTCAAAAGGTTCAAAGAAGTCAGAAGCTCAGCCAAATTCAAGGTGAGAGGTGGAGCCTCTTTCAATGAAAATGAATATCCAAGGATATGTGGCAATTTGTAATAAACTGCTTAACTGTTTGTTCCTTTCACGAAAGCACAAATACAAAACTTTTCTGGTGGTCTACAGAGGAATCAGCAAATTTGGCCGCTGCTTGTTTTACACATCAAGTTTGCCTGAATTAGAACACAGACTTGCTCATTAACTTCCGTAGTTGTCTATGATGAGTTTTATAGTATGTTCAGTTAGCGTTCTGCTAATATGACAAAAAAATAACGGAGACAACTGACTTATAAAGAGAAAATTTATGCTGGCTCACCATTTTGGAGGTTCAAGTGTAAGACTCAGGGCCGCATGGCTTTGGTCCTCTGATGAGGTGGGAGCATACTGAAAAGCATACTCCTCATCTCACGACCCAGGAAGAAAAGACAGGGGGGACTGCCCAGACTGCCACAGTCTCCTTTGGGGACAAGCCCCCCAGGACCTAAAGACCCCCCAAAAGTCCTTACCTCTTAATGTTGCACCACCTGCAATAGCACCACCCCAGGAACCAACCTTTAACACACAGACACGTGGGGACACAAATTCAGCATGGCGCATTGCACCAGAGTAGAGTAGCTCTCAGAGACTGGCCATTAAAGCTGTAGCTGTTTAGAGTTTGGCTCTTCAGACAACAAGTTTATTGATCCCTAGTCTCTATATGCAAATAACCAGCTTCCTTCCAATCTGTTTTCTCTCTGAGTCTCTCTTCCTAGTTCTCTTTCTCCCACTGATATGGGTTCAACACACATCCCACCCTTTTACATATATAACCACCTCCTTCCACCATTTTTTTTTTCATGGATTGGTTCAAATTGGTTTTAATAAATCTTGATTGGAATGTTTAATTTAAAAGTCACCCCATCCGCCCCAAACTAATCTACCTTCTCTGAGTTATATTCCCATGGAGTACTTACAACATTGTCACCTAGGATAGAATTAATGTATGGACTTCACTAATGACCTGCCTCCCCATCCCATCCAAATGGGAGCCCCATTGAGTCATAAATTTTTGTGTGTCTTCTTGTTGTTTCCCAGACTGAACACAAGCGCTGGCACATAATAGGTACTAAGTAAGTATCTGTTGAATGAATGTAGCCATGAATGCAATGGTCAATGGCGCAATATGAGATGAATATGTTAAATTCAGAGGCAATATGCCTAAATGAAATTTATTAGCCATTTGGGGTTATACAAGCCACACATGGAAGCGAATTAAATCTGTAAGGAAGAAGGAAGATCCTGATGTGAGTACCCATCACCTTTTCCCCACGATGAATGATGGTCTGAAGATGTCCGTGCTAACATTAGTTGAAGCTCATTCAATGCTGTCATAGGAAGGAGAAAATCATTTGAGACCTCAGATATTAACATTCCAATCTCTCACCTCTGTCTGTTTGAACTCATCCATCACTTCGGGAATAAAACTTGGAAGAGTGTACAAATTTATGAAGAGATGAGGGGTTTTAATATAGAAGATATTTTCTGCTTTCCTTTCATATCTCGGAGAAAATGCTCAAGCCAGGAGGGAAGAGATGGACTTTGATTTTTCTATTTAAATTTTTTGTTATTTATTATTTAGGAGTATGTGATTGGGAGTCCATATAAAACTGAGTTTGCACCTCAACTCTATAAATTTCTGTGTCCTTAGAAACATTTCTGAGTGTTTGGAGTCTGCAAGTTTCTTTTCATTAAGAAAGTAGAGATAAAACTATCCGTCTATGAAATGTTGGGGGTATTAAATCAGATATGACAAATGCACCATTTAGAGACATATCTGTACGTGCATACGCGATAATGGTAAAGACGACTTCCTTATGTCTGTGTTCAACTATGATGCCAACAGGTGGCAAAACTTCCTAATTAATTTGGATTAATATTTGAAAGCTACCTTCTGCATAGTGACCCTACGGGAATAAAGTCTCTTAAAAGTAGACAAGTGTCTATTAAGCCTGGTTTGAAAAGAAAGCAAAAAGAGGTAATAAACACACACTGAAACTCTGAGTCATCAAAATGTGTTTGTCTTCTCATATTGGATACAACTTTCCCATGTGAGCAAGAAATTTTCTCTAGATGTCAGAATATCGGGAAAGTTTTGATGAAACTTTTCAGCAGACCAACTGACTACAGATTCAGAGGTTCTGTATATGTGGTTTGTGCTTACTAGGTTGTTGACCTTATTTAAAATATATACATATTACAGAAATAGTGCCGCAGAGTAAAGGTTATGAACCCCAAAGCAAAATGCTAGCCAGATAAGAAAGGAAATCCCAGAGATTATTTTAATTTAATCAATTTACTATCAATTGTGTGTCAACTACTATGGGAGATATTGAAAATAAAATGATGCATAAAACACCTTTCTATCTTTCCAAAAGTTCAATGGCTTGTAGGATAATTTGGGGAAATACCATCCTTTACCCGAGAATCACCATGCACATCAGCACAGATAACATTTTGAGAAGCGCAATGAAGACACATGTTTAATTTCTTCATCACTTGGCATCTGTCACATTTATTTGATATGATTCTTTGTATAAAATCTAAACTAATATGCTGCCTACAACTAATGTGTCCAGTTTTATTGTCCCCCAGCTCCACACATTGCTCCTGTCCGTGGGGTGGCATTCAACTTCACGTTCTGTCATTAGACATCTATTTAGTAGTGAATTTCAAAACCTCTGCCATCTACACCAGTTGATATTAGCCAATGATGTGGGAATCGAACAGTTAAAGAGGAATGTAATCTAACAAACATTCCCTCCTTGGTGCTCGACAAGAAAACAATGATTTTCACATTGTTCCAAGGCTATGTATCATACATTAAAAGTGTCAAGCTCTGTTTATTAGGGGCTTCTCCGAGTAACCTGAGGATAGTGCTTTATATAATTAGCTACTGAATAAGCGATGATTTCAAGAATGCGTTTCTCAGCAAAAGTTATTTTGAAAAATCACAAGCATGTATGAAATCATTTTGTTCGCCAAGTCATATAAGGAGGTAGAGAAATGATTGGCAGTAGGTCCTTGTGTCGGTCACCTTTCGTCGCTATAACAAATGCCTGAGACAATCGACTTATAAAGAAAAAAAATTTTTTTCTGACTCAAAGTTTTGAACATTTTAGCCCACAGTCATTGCTTTTGTGTCTGGGACAAGGCAGTACACCATGGTGAGGCGTCATGGTTGGGATGGAGAAAAGAGGAGGGCAAGACTACCATACTAGAATCCCCTTCAAGTTCACGTCCTCAAAGAAGATCTCCCACTATGCCCCACCTCTACCACACCTGCAAACAGTACCTCGTTGAGAGCTGAGCTTTCAACCCATGAGCCTTGCAGAATGTTGTAGATTCCAGGTGTAGTCGTCATATATCTAGCAAGTGGTACAATTGGAGGTCACCTCTATAGAGGAAGCTATGTGAGTAACACACACTGACTTCACACTCTGTTTATTCTAATTCTGAAATAATTCCCAAAGCACTAGGCTAAAGATTTACATTTGTGTTATTAACTATGAGAAAAGAAAGAAAGCAAATTTTGATTGAAATGACAAAATACAAAGGACTGAAATTATTTCCAAGAGCTTCAAAAGTCACATTTCCAATACTGTCGTCTTCACGTAAACAATTAAAATAAAATGACAGATTATCTCATTAAGGAAGGATTGTCAAAAGAGGCTGTACTCAGACACAGTTGTTCGCGGTTGTTGTATCTGAAGAGTCACGTTAATGAGACAAGCTCACTCGGCATGGATTTCCATCAACACAGAGGCATAAAGAGGGATTTGGTTAGAAGACACTGTTGGTATTTCTATATCAGCATCAATGTCAAGGATGAGCCTTCAGTATTTCTACCCTTCTATATAACTATTTAGGGGACTATCATCAGTTGACTTGTGATTAAGTAACCTATCATTACAGTGTAATTATCTCCTTTCCCTGAAAAACTGATAAGCCCAAGTGTCATGCTAACTTGTAATGATCAATTTGAGGTGTAACTTTACAGAACCACGTTATTCATAATCCCTAGCTTCGTTCCCAGGTACCAGCAGCTACCTATGCACCTGAAGTCCCAGTTACTCAGGAGGCTGAGGCAGGAGGATCGTATGAGCTCTGGAGTTTTGGGCTAGCTTGCGTAACGCAGGGAGGACCCATCTCTTAAAAAAAAATAAAAGAAAAAAATAATCATATTGAAACGGAATACCAGGTGCCATACCTCTGAATTGAGGCGAGATTTCTTTCTTAGTGTTTCAATTTATACCCTAATGTTTTCCTTGGACTATCACCTTGCATGTCATATAACATTGTGTAATTACATAAGGGTTCCTTGTGGGTAAAAATGCTTTTTATCTCTATATCTTTAACTGAACTCAATACATATTTGTTATACATTTAATAAAAAAATTAATTATTAAACCACATTTGTTCTTTTTTTTTAATATCTTCTGGATGACGAATCAGCTCCATTCAAAATTCCCAGTGTTTAAATAATGCAGAGACCAAAGTGACTTCTTGGTGCTTAACCTTCTTACTTGGTAGCTGGTTTCCCTGCAAGCTAGCAACACCAGCAGGGAGAGAAAGAAGCAGAGCTTCTATCTTGGAGTTGACATACTATCCATTCTTTCCTTGTTGATCCCAGGTTCAAGAAGACAAGAATTAAGCTCCAGCAATCTAGGAAGAAAACTTTCTAAAAAGTTGCTTCCATCATTCACTTCTCAACTTTGATTTGTACCTTTGTGAATGGAATTTTCCTAGTGTGACCTACCCTTTTGGTTTGACAATAAAAAAAAACAGAAGCAGAGAAAACAGGGACAACACTGTATGAAATGGTTATAATTACATTTTCTGTGTCCTCCTGTTCTTCATTTCCATGCATGTAAGAAACAATCTATCAAGAAAACAAACCATCCCTATAATTGTTTTCTGAGATGAGAACCAATGAGTTTACTTTTAGCATCCAAATAAACTCCCATTTTTATCACGTACACAAGCGCCAATTTGTAGAGAAGGATTTGCACACCAAGGATTGTGAGCAACGTTGATGACTCGGTATTAACAAAGTTAGAAGAGGAATTACACTTGGTCACTGGCAATAACTCTCTTGCCAGTACATCTGAAAGATGACCTTGCTTAATTTTATTTCAAGAATGAGCAAAGAATCATGTTACCCAACAGGTTGGAATCATAATAATAAAATAAATACCTTGGGTATTCATTACAAAGAGGGTTAAGTAGAGAGTAATGCATACAGAATGAGTTTAACGGTAAAGACTTCAATTTTTATTTTTTTTATTAAAATAAAAATTATAAGAGCATTGCCTTCTGCCAGTCAAAATGGGCAATGAATAAATAATTTATCAGGAAAGATTTAAGAAGCCACAAGAGGGACTGGGGTTGTGGCTCAGAGGTAGAGTGCTCACCTAGCACGTGTGAGGCTCTGGGTTCGATCCTCAGCACCACATAAAAATAAAGAAATTTTAAAAAAGGTTCTGTGTACAACTAAAATAAATAAATACTTTTTAAAAGAAGCCACAAGAAAGGAGAGGCACAGAACCATATGAAAAAATGCTCCATGGTGACAATTATTTAATAATTGAGATGATTGATAATTGAGTTGATTTGAAAAATATCTACCTAGACATTTGTATCCTTGCCAAGAAACAAGAAAATTTATAAAAGTTATGGTACTAATGTAGTTGAGAAGAGTATTCTGAAAAAACACATGTGAATAATGGGTTTGTCATAGAGTAAACCATCACTCTTTGAATATTTTGTGTCTATGTCATTTTAAACATGTGAATAAAGTGCACAGCAAAATTGTAGTTGGTATGGAAACTAAGCTTTTTAGAAGAAATTTGGAGCATCTACAAATGGAAGAACAGGATGGTCTATAATTTGTCTTTTACTTCTGATATAGAAAAGTGACCAAGTGGATGTGACTGCTGGGTATAAAAGTATAATGTGGATCTTTGAAACACAGGAGAGGATCAGGAAAACATTTAGAAACAAGCAATGAAAGCCATCTCTTTCAACTTGGGATAATGCCACAAATTGATACAAACTGTGTAGCCTAAGAAATGGTTTTATTTTCACAGTCCAGGAGACTGGAAGTCCAAGATTGGAGTATCAGCAGGGTTGAACTTTGATGAGAACCTTGTTCAGGTTTCCTCACATGATAGAGAACATCAGGGAGCAAGCTGTCTCCTAGCTCTATTGGTAAGAAAGTAATTCTACTCATGAGGACTCAACCCTCTATGCCTAATCACCTCGTAAGAGCTCTACCTCCAAATATCATCTCCCTGGGAATTAGGGTTCAAATTAAGAATGTGGGGGTGCTGCTGCACAAATACTCAGTCCATAATGAAAGTAAAAGAGACACTGGATAGAATCAATATATTTCCGTACTCAGTCTTTCTTCCTTTAAGCTTATGGCAATGGAATTGACTGATACCAGAAAACACATCCTCTAGTTATACTTGAAAGTTCTTTAGTTTCAAGCATGTACATATACATATTCTTATGGTCACACACCACTTATGTACTTGTATGTAAAAGTGAGTAGATTTTATAATACTTTATTCCAGGGTTTAAAAACTATGACCCCCATCCCCAAATTTAGCTTGTGTTCTTCATTTTCACATATAAAATTTTCTTAGACCACAACCACATTTATTCATTGATGTGAGATCTGTTGCTATATTTGTACTACAGTGGAAGATTCAAGGACCCTTGATGTGGAAAACACATTCTACATGATTCTTTATAGTAAATGTTTATCAATCCTTTGCTGGTAAATTCTGATAAATGCTTATCACAACAGCAGCATTGATAATTGCTATCACTTACTCAGTATGTATTTTGTGCCCAAAATTTACTAAATACCCCATCTATGTATGATATATCAAAATACATAAATGCATTCTATAGTCATGTATGACTAAAACAAATTTTAAAATTAAAAAAAAAGCAGGGTCTCATGATTGACAGTCTCATCCGAGTCCTAAGGAATCAAAAAAGAATAGTCAAAGGAGAGAATGTAGCTTGGTCAGAAGGGGAAAAATGGTAAATATCCACTTACTATTAGTAGATAACAACATGGTAGCCTGCTCTGACTTATTTCATGGGTATTTAAACTTTTTGATGTATTAAGTGAAATTGAATATTATCTTGTAATTAAAAAAATGATCAGTGATTATTCAGATAGAAGTATTCTTTGGCATTATGCTAAAATTAGTATGAATTCAGAAGCAAGAAAGCCTCTAATCTAAATGTCTAGCCTTTGTAACAATGAGACAAACAAATGGATTCGTAGGTGAAAAATGTTAGATCAAATTCAGTCATCCTCAGATTGGGATACTGACAAAAATAAACCACTGGGGTAGAAATTATTTAATGAAAATTCTGATCAAACCTATGTTTTTCTCCTTACATGTTGGTATGCATTTTAATTTTACACTACTGGAAAAAAAATAGTCTACACGCATCATTAAAAGTTGACAAATGCAGGATTGGAGTTTACTTGTTCCTAGTTTGTTACTTATAGGGATCAATCCAAAAGGTTTAGAAACCACTAAAAGACTACTGATCCCAAATAAGTAAACAAAATGAGAGACATAGTATTACATATCTCAGTTTATTTAGTTATTTGGGATCAGTAGTTATAATAGATGGTTGGGAATGTAGCTCAGGGGTATTGTGTTTGCCTAGCATGAGCAAGACCCTAAGTTCAATAACCAGTAATAAAATGATGATGATGATGATGATGATGATAATGTAATTGATTAGGACAGTAGCACAATCCTTGCTAATTTTTTTTTTTATAAGAGAACTCAACAATGTTTAAATACAAAGAGCTGATTCTAGTATCGAGAAATCAGTGACCAGGGAAACAGTGCATGCAGTGTCCCTTCAACTCAAATCGAATTTGTCTGAACAAAAACTTTTCACCATGAACTAGGAACATAGCTCAGTTGGTAGAGTGCTTGTCTCCCATGCACAAGGCCCTGGGTTCAATCCCAAGCATCATACTGAAAAGAAAAAAAAATAATTCACCTTTGACCTCAAACCCTGCTTTTCATTTTGAATGGTTGAGTGTTGGAATCTCATCCTTAGGGAGAAACAATCCTCAAAGCCACATTGGCCTCCTGCTCTGCATTCACCACCCCTTTCACCCCAGGCCTCCCTTTCTTGGCCATTCTCTCCATTCTATGGCACCTTTATTGGAGCCCAGTTCGTAATCTCTTTCCCCTTTTACATCCTCCAACTATTGATCTCTATATAGTCTGTTCTATGATCACATCAATCACAGATTCCCTCCTCCTATTCCACAAGTTGGAACCCAGACTTAGCTTTGCTTTTTAAAAATTGTCATTCTGAAATCCACACATGGTTCCTCCATGTTTTTTTCTCGCTTGTGTTTTTGAGATTCCTGTTTGCAAAGTACTGGTGTAATCATCCTCTAAATACTTCCCGCTATTTTGTCCTAATTTATTACTTATCTTCTCCCGGTTCCCTTCTTTATCATCCATATAAATTTTAAACTTTCTAAGGAGAAAATTTTCCCTATGGTAAAGAACACTCCGATTTCTATTTGAATTCTCCACAGCACCTACCAGAGTGTGGTACTAAGGAAGGGCTCCATAAATACTTGCAGTTTTGTGCTGCGGTTGACTTACTGTAAAGAACAACGATTTCCTAGTGAAATTCATTGCTCCCGAGGCAAGAGGCAAGAGGGACATTTTAGCATTGGTGAACCTAAAAATAAAAAAGGGAACAATTTCATCAGGTGCTTAACAATGAAATTGAACTCCATTTGTTCACCGTTTGACTTTTTCAGCTAAACCGTGTCTCAACCGACTTAGCTGCAATTTCAGAAGTATACCACAGCCCTGGTTCTGCACATACCAAGTATGAGAAAATACTAGCACATGTTTTCATTTTGACAACCTCATACTATGTGGAAATCGAATAAAAGGTGAATCAGCTTTTGGAAAATAAGAATCTCATTCTAGGACATACAATTTTCAGTATTTTTTCCTCTATAAATCCTAACATTTTAATTTAAGTAATTCTATCATTCTGGAATTTGATAATCATGAGAATAGAAGCCTTAGCAATATTCTTGTTTTTTTTTATTTGCTCTTATTGGTTATACAAGAAAGTAGAATATATTTTGACATACAAATAGAGAGTATAACTCCTCGTTCTTCTGGTTGTACTTGATGTAGAATCACATTGACTGTGAATTATATATGCACATAGGAGAGTAATGTCCAATTCATTCTACTCTTCCTCTTCCCATTTCCCCTCCCTACCCTTCATTCCCCTTTGTCTAATCCAATCGAATCCTATTCTCCCCTACCCTCATCCCCTTATTTTGAGTTCAGCATCCACATATCAGAAAGAACATTTGGCCTTTGTTTTTTGGGGGATTGGATTACATCACTTAGCATCATATTCGCCAACTCCATCCATTTACCTGCAAATGCTATAATTCCTTTTTAGACCTGACTAGTATTTCATTGTATATATGTACCACATTTTCTTTACCCGTTCATCTCTTGAAGGGCACCTAGATTGGTTCCACAGTTTAGCTATTGTGGATTGAGCTGCTGTAAACATCAATGTGGCTGCATTACTGCAGTTGGCTGATTTTAAGTCTTTGGGGGTATAAACTGAGGAGTGGGATAACTAGGTCAAATGGTGGTCCCATTCCAAGTTTTCTGAAAAATCTCCATATTGTTTTCCAGAGTGATTGCACCAATTTGCAGTGCCACCAGCAATGTATAAGTGTACCTTTTCCCCCCACATCCTCACCAACAGTGATTGTCAATTGTATTCTTGATAATTGACATTCTGACCAGAATGAGATGAAATTTCAGGTTAGTTATAATTTGCATCTCTCTAATTGCTAGAGATGTTGAACCATTTTTTCATACATTTGTGGACGGATGGTATTTCTTCTTCTGTGAAGTGTGTCCGTTCAATTTTTTCAATATACGTGAAGAAAAATTTGGCCTTTGCTTCATTACTTATCTGTCATCCACTCTTCCAAGAAAATTGAAGAGCGCCGTAACAAAGAATATTTTCTACCTTCTTCTTAAAACAAATTCTCAGAACTGATTCATAACGATCACAAGCCAAATGAATTTTCTGTATGTGTTATTGATTTTAACATCAAAGCAATCTTCATTTCCATGAAAACGAGCGACTACATTAAGAATCCAGCATTAGAATGAGAATAAAACCCGCATTTAAGTTTCTGTTGCTAATGGGTTATTTAACAACTATCAGTACACAGCTCTGCAGAGAAAAGGGCAGTAATTCACATCAGGTATACTCAGCGCCCAGTGATAAACAGCATGCTTCCCGGGGAAATGAAGACCATATTCCCTTATTGAAAAGAGTTCAGTGAACATCTTCATGTTAACGTGCTTAAAATTCTCTTTCTGGTACTGATATTCTAATGAAATGCAGATCGTGGCAATTCTTCATGTTAAATAACATCTGGGATTGTTCTTTAATCGAGTAAATTGGGTTAAAATATTGCATTTTTATTGCTAGCTTAATAGCTTAAAGAGGTATTAAACATTTAATTATTAAACCTTGACATGAAAGACTTGGAGAGATTTCTTGGATGATTTAAGGATTTAAAAGTTCTCTCTTCTGAGTGAAGTTCATATGCCAGATAAAGCAGATCTAACTATTTTATCTTGAAATAGGTCTCCGGCTTAATTGAAAGAAACTAGTAATATAGCATACATATATATATCAAATATCACTCAACTGGGCTGGAGAATGTGGGTCAGCAGTAGAACCTTTGCCTAGTCTCAGGAGACCCTGGGTTCCATCCTCAGAACCACCCAAAACAAATCAGACAACTACCACCAAAGAAAGAAAGATTATTTATGTTATTTGAGGGCATCAATCACAAAATAGATTTGACTAGTTAAAAATTAAGTGTCAACTCACGGATGTTAAATATTAGTAAAATCATCATTACTAAACAACAGAGAGGTTGTTTATGGACTCGCTCATTTAAAAAATATTTACTGTGCATCTGGTGCTCTTTGAGTTCCCTCCAGTAGGCACCGAGCAAAGACCAGTAAACTGATTCTCATGACGTTTGTGTTCTACAAGTAATGGACAGGTGAATGCAAACACAGAATGGTAAAAAGAGAAATGCAAGGTTTCCTAGGTAGTAGAGAGCAAAGAGGAGTTGCATACAAACAGGTGATATGGGCAGGCTTGCACAGGTCCACGGTTACCCACTAGCTGTCCAAAACAAACTAATCCCTGAGTAATCACATTGCCAATTGCTGTGGTGTAAATATCCCTACACCAAGTGCTTCTTGTCTACCAACATGACATCGCTGGGAAGAGGTGCAATCCATCAACCCTAATGAGCTCTTCTACGTTGCTTCAGAATACACACTCTGACCCCGGCTGCTTTCAGCTGGGTGGTCAGGGAAGGACCCTAAATAAAAGGGACATTTAAGCTGAATGGGAATAAGCAGTAAAAGCCACAGTGGAGCTAGAGGTGTTGCATTCTGAGCAGGGAGCGCAATAAGCATGAAATTCCAAAGCCAGTAGGGAGCTTGGGTTGTTGGAATTGGAGGAAGAAATCTGGAAGTGGAGGGAGGATTTTTAAAATGAGGGAGGAAAGACAGCCCAAGCCTCTCATGCAGAACTTCATAATGTAAGAGACAGGGATTTGGCTGAGATGTCACTGGAAGGTTTATGAATCATATTAATTCTCTTGATGAACACTCATTTCATTTGCTCCGTGCCGTCCATAATACAGTACAAAGTTATTACAGTAGGAGAGGCAGACCTTGGCTTACTGATGATGCAGGGAAACCAGGCTGAATCAAAGTTCAGAATGAGTGAGCATGTTAATAGATTGCTAATTATGGCATCCAATGTCTTCCACAATTTGCTTTATACTTAATGCATTTTTTTTTCTTTTTGTTTTCCCAGGTCCAGTTACCACCCTCTATCATGTTGTCGTAAACATCTCTTTTAGAAAACAATTCTGTCACACAAAACCAACCATCTGAAATGACTTCTTGAGATCTTGACCTAAGAGCTTATATATAAAGCAAATGTTTTTTAAATTGTGTCTGTAATAGCACATAACAGCGAGTATTAGATGCCACACACACATAATATCTGGCAAATAAAATGTTATGGACTCCAAGGGAACTGTAGATATTTCTAACTCTATTCAAAAAAATGCCCTGTAACTCGAGATGGAATTTCCCTGGGCGACAGAAAAGCACAGATGGTATTAGTGGTTATTAGATCCATGAAGGTTGCTTTTCAAAATATAGCTGAATGGCACTCAAGTTCTGCTTCTGCATGGTCAGAATATGCAGGTCACAAGGAATGCTGTGAAGTGGACACTCACCGCAGGTGGAAGAAAAATTTTAAAAGGTATTTTTATTAAACAAGTCTAAGGGTGGCCGCTTGAATACGTCCGAGGAAACATGGATTTACTGGGGGCTCGGTTATAAAATTACTTACTCAGTTGACAAGTTCATTGAACTAATACCGGCTCCCCCTTAGGCTGAAGCAGAAATAGCAAGATGATATGCTGCTCTTTGAGTTCCCAGTCTATTTGGGAGAAACCAAGGCTCAGAGAGACAAACTAAAACCCAGAAGGAATGAATCAAGTTCTCAGGAAGAGGTCTGAGAGCATGTCACCCGGGCCAAGGGGAGAAGAAGTGCTTCAGATTTGAGCAAGAGCTCAAGGAGGAGGAATTTGGACCCTGAATTGACAGATAAGTAGAAATTTGCCATTAAGAGGGTATTACTGGCTGGGTACAGTAGCACATGCCCATAATTCCAGTGGCTTGGGAGGCTGAGGCAGGAGGATCACAAGTTCAAAGCCAGCCTCAGCAAAAAGAAGGTGCTAAGCAACTCAGTGAGACCCTGTCTCTAAATAAAATACAAAATAGGGCTGGGGATGTGGCTCAGTGGTGGAGTGCCCCTGAGTTCAATCCCTGGTACCAAAAAAAAGTGGGTATCATGGTTACAGATATGAAGTGTCCCCCAAACCTCATGTGTTGAAGTCTTGGTCTCCGATGCAGCACTGTTCACAGGTAGGACTTTTGGATGGGATCTGTTCACAGATCCAAACTCCTGAGAGACCATCAATGGATTAAACTATCAATGGACTCATAGTTCAAAGGACTTTGGGGGCCAGGTGGACACTTGGAGGTGGGTCTTGCTAGAGGGAGTTGCACACTGGGAGTGTGCCCTGGAAGGGCCTATCTTGTCTCAGGCCTCAATCTTTCTCTCTCTTTGCTTCCTGGGCACCAGGAAATGAGCATCTCCACTCTGCCACACCTCCCTGCCATGATGTTCTCTCTCCCCAGAGGCTCAGAAACAACAGAGCCATGTGGCTATGGCCTGAAGCTTCCAAAACCATCAGCTGAAATAAACCTTTCTTCCTTTTGCTATTCTTGGGTATTTTGTCACAGCCACAGAAAGCTGACAGATACAAAGGGGCAAAGAAGTCATTCCGTGCAAATGTTTGAGGGTTTCACAATGGCTAAGGTATGAGCTACTCACAAAAATAAACAGAAACATTATTTAGGGTTTTTTTTTTTAAAAAAAAACAGCCTGGATTTGCATTTTCATCCTTGGTCAAAGTTTGAATTTCATCACTCTTTCCCTTAAGCGATCCTCAGAGACCTCTTTTTCTTTTTAACCAACATTTGGATTTCAAGTAGCTTGTGGGATCAAGTTTTTAAATGTAGACTCATCCATGTACGTGGCCCAAACCAGAAAACAGACCCTCGTAGAATACAATCAACTAGAGATTTTATTCAATTTTATGAGCTGTTCTGGTCACCTTTTCTCTCCTTGCCATACATACAGTGCTATGAAAATCTTTCTATATACAGATTTGTGTAACTATCCCAATTAGGATACAGAAATATTATATGACTATAAAGAAATATCCTCATACTTCCCATTCATAGTCACAACCTTTCTCCCCAATCCATAAACCCCAGCTGCCAGTGATCTACTCTTCATTGCTACAATTTTGTCACATTGAGACTTTCACATAACTGACATCATCCAGGAAGGATCCTACTGAGATTGGCTTTACCCCCCTATTGTCTTGCAGTATATCCCACTCCTATCAATAATCCGCTCCTTCTATTTGCTGAGTAGTATTCCATTTTAATTACGTACCAACGTTTGTTTGTGTTTTTTCATGTCTTCATTGAATGAGCTGACCTGTTCCCACGCACAGCTGTTGTCTATAAAGGTGCTATGAATTTTTTTTTTTGTGCGCAGACTTTTATAGGAATCAAAGTTGTCCTTTCTCTGAGAAAAACGCCCAGAAATGGGATCCCTGTGTCATGTGAAAACGATATGGTTAACTTTATAAAATGCTCACAAACTCTTATTCAGAACCCAGGTGCCAATCAACACATTCCCACCACCAGTGTATATATATGTCAGATTGGAGAAACACAAACGAAAGAATCTGATGATAAATTAATATTAATTGTGTGGATAATGAAAGGAAATAGTAATTAGTAATTCTGAGATTTTTTTTGGGGGGAGTACTGGGGATGGAACCCAGGGGTTCTTAATCACTGAGCCACATCCTCAGCACATTTTATGTTAAATTTTAAGACAGAGCTGCACTAAGTTGCTTATGGCGTTACTAAATTGCTGAGGCTGTCACAGAACTTGTGATCCTCCTGCCTCAGCCTCCAGAGCCCTGGGATTATAGGTCTGCACTACCACCTTCAGCAATTCTGAGATTTTGAGATGAAAGATTGTGCCTGGATACAGATACAGTAACCAAAACTAAGAAGAGTAGAGAGAAGAGAGTTTGTGGGCAGCGGGGAGGTGGGAAGGAGAGATTGAAAATAGCTGAGGTACCCACAGAGTGTACCAGAATAATCCGGCTAACTTTATGGAAGAAGTATCACCCCAAATGGAAATCTGGTATTAAAGGAATCAGAGATTCTTGGATTAGGTGGAGTATTTTGTTTAAAATTATTTTCATACCTTTAAAGTATATTTCTAGCAACTGATTTTTGCCCTGTGGACCAATTTGCACTAGAGACAGGACCAGGTGAAAGGCATTTCCTCCTGAGGAACTCATGTGGACTGTTCTTGGGGAGAAGATGGCTTGTGGAGACAGCCTGTTTGAGAGCTTCCTTGAATAGGGGCTTGAAGCCAGAAGCTACTAGAGAAAAGATTTTTCCAATCCATTAAATCCTTTGTACTTAAGAAGGCATTTGCAATTCAACCCTGTGTGTACTTTTCTTTGTGTGTGTACCAGGGATCGAACTCAGGGGCACTCGACCACTGAGCCACATCCCCAGCCCTATTCTGTATTTTATTTAGAGACAGGGTCTCCCTGAGTGGCCTAAGGCCTCGATTTTGCTGAGGCTGGCTTTAAACTCGTGATCCTCCTGCCTCAGCCTCCGGAATGTATGTACTTCTTCATGACCAGAGAAACCATTCACGAAAATGCACTTTACAAATCGTATCTCAAGAACCACAGCCCACAATGCACTTTTTTTTTTCTTTTCACTGTGAGATTATGCCTATCTATAAAATAAGCAGAAGTCCCCGTACATAAGCCGTGAAGTACTTAACACATGTGATACCATCCAATCATTCCAACACCCTCCAGTAACTCAATGGGAAAAGTAATTATATCTGTGTCTTAGATTTTGTTCAAAATTGGAAATCAAAGAATAATGCAGAGTTGGAGAAAAAAAAAATTATTTTCTGACAATAGTTTTAAACCTTCTCTCCTCAGCTAATAGCCTGAGACATGGAGTCCACCCATAGAACCATCTAGAGATCTGGTAAATCTACTTGAGCCACAAACACATTATTAAAGGGCAAATGAAATCCATATTTATGCTGTTTAGAAAAAAAAATAGATGAAAATCTATAAAGTACTGTGATCATATTTAGAAAAAAATTTCCACCCGACCACTCTGCCAAATTCCTAAATATGCTGATCGCAGCAAAGGGGCAGATGTCTCATTTCATTTCATTGCCAGTAAGAGCAAAAGCACACTGTTAATAAGCACGCATCCTCCTCAAGTGGAAAGCCCTGGGAGAGTCTGATAATGGAGTCAATGTCACCCCTTCCTAATCTCAAAAAAAAAAAAAGAAAGAATTACATAATGAAAAAATGACATAAAGAGAAATTATAAATGACAGTGAGAGACTTCAAGAATTACTTGTAAAATAAGGGCGAGGAAGAGATGTCAGATCCAAATACAACTAGCACATCCCTGTGGCTCAATAGGCTGAGACAGGAGGTTGGTGGGTTCAAAGCCAGCCTCAGCCACAGCGAGGCCCTAAGCCATTCAGTGAGACCCTGTCTCTGAATAAAATACAAAATAGGGCTGGGGATGGGGCTCAGTGGTTGAGTGCCCCTGAGTTCAATCCCTGGTACCCCCCAAAAAATAAGTAAAAGAAAAAAATAAACAAATAAAAGTAATACAAAGCAAGAAGGAAACCCACCCATCAGGGGTAGGCATGCTAGAGAACGGCTTTTACAAAGGACCATGGGTTGGGGGAGATGAATAAAGGAAGAAACAATACCAATAAAAATAGACTATAACATCAGGTAGAAAGCCCATGGGAAACTGAGAAAAAAATAGAGAAAAAAAAAAAACAACAATATCATCGGGACTTGCAAAAGACAAGATTCACGTGGCATGAACAAAACCGTTGTCATACCCAGTGCATTTGAGGGGACCACGTTGGGAAACTGCCTTCATTACTTACACATTTTATTCATGCAAAGGAAACTGATAGGCTTCCAGAGTAGAACGGAGTGATTCGCAGCTAATCAATATATCAGAAGGAACAGAAAATTCTCACAATGCAGGAACTGTCCTTAAAGGAACAACTGAGGAACAATCTACTGACTGAATGGAAAGTTCAATTATTTCATACAGCACACAGCTCAATTCAGGAGTGATACTCCAAAAATACTTAAATGTGACTTTAAACCTAGTGACCATGTAACTCTTTCAAACTATTTTTTTCATTATTAAATTTTAAAAGGAGGTATGAAGGGTACAAACTGTCCTTTGCTCTAAAATACCAAATGACAAAACCCCTATTGTAAGTTTGTAGAAATATCATTTAGAGACAAGCATTTTGAGGTCACATGAACAGCATGTTGGCATAAAGGTACTAGAAAGAAGCAAATAAATGGGGGAGGGGGAATATGTAGTATCCACAAATTACTAAAGAAATGCAAAACTTCAGACAGCCCTTGCTCTGAAAAAATTAATTATGAAGGTGAACAAGTGAAAATGTGTAATTAAAAAATAACTAATCATATTCATTTTCTTCCAAGGTAAAAAATTTTTAATAAAAATGTTTACTTAAGAGAAAAGATACACCAGACATGGTAGCCCACACCTGTAATCCCAGCAACTCAGGAGGCTGAGACAGGAAGATCTCAAGTTCAAGATCAGCCTCAATAACTGAGTCCCTAAGCAACTGTTTCAAAATAAAAAGTAGAAAAAGGCTGGGGATGTGGCTCAGTGGTTAAGCGCTCCTGGGTTCAATCTCTATTACTGAAAAACAAAAAAAAAAAAAAAAAATTGATCTAATGGATGTTCAATAAAAAGTCAAAGCCCGAGGTCATGAAAACAAGCAGGCAGATCAGTTGTGACTATGGATATAATTATTTATGTACAGCAGCAGAAGCCCTATGTTCATTTATTTAATGAAGATTTACAGAGTATATGGTTTAAAAAAAAAAAAAAACGAGAGAAGCTGACATCATGTAAATACAGGGTTATGTCTGCCAGCAGAGTACATACTTCTTTTTACTAATCCACTTAAGAAATTACAAAGATTTTTTTTAAAGGCTCAGCAAACTATATTTATTTCCTTAAAAGAATACAAAGCTATACATATCAAAAGTATGTATCTCTTGCTCCTTCCATTGGTAAATGAGACTCGTGAGTTAAGGAAATCAAAACTAAGAAATCATTTGTCTGTTTCTTGGAAGCCATAGAGAAAGGAACCACTGCTTCCCACCCCTGGGGCTGAGGTTCTAGTAGTTCTGGGGATGGCAGTGAGGGTATTACTCAGTTCACGTTCTCTTTTATCTTCTTTAGAAATGAATGGATTAGCCAGCACAAAGGCACACACCTCTAATCCCAGCGGCTTGGGAGGCTGAGGCAGGAGGAGTTCAAAGCCAGCCTCAGCAACAGCAAGGTGCTAAGCAACTCATTGAGACCCTGTCTCTAAATAAAAAAACAAAATAGGGCTGGGGATGTGGCTCAGTGGTCAAGTGCCCCTGAGTTCAATCCCTGGAACCAAGAAAAAAAAAAAAAAAAGGAAAGAAAAAGAAAGAAATGAATGGACCAGTACTATGTACCACACTGTGATCAGTATCATCTGAGCTAATGTTCTGCTATCATTTGAGCTAAGTTATTTGAAACTAGAAAATATGCACATGTGAAACGTTGTCTTTTTATACTTTAAGACCAAAATATAAGTTCTTTTTTTTTCCCCTTTCCCTCTAGATGGGAAGTGAAGTTCTTATTTCACAGTTGCTATCCTGAACATTTAGTTCATGTCACTAGCATAACTATGCATTCTGCAGGTTCCTCAAACTGCCTAATCCAAAGCAGATCCTCACCAAAAGGTCCCTCCAAGCCTGGATTGGCCAACTGATGAGACAACTGAAATCCTCTAAAATGAAAGATGTAAAACTATTAGAATCAGCCACATCTGTGGGAAAAAAAAGTCTCCCATTTTCAAATCAGTCAAATCTGTCCTTTTAATGATCTTGTTACAAAGCAGATCTAAAAGAAACAGAAGAGAGATCTGCTTTTAGAACCCAGGAACAAGAATTACCATGGAACAGCATAGTGAACACTTCAAACAATATAGATATATTAATAGAAAAATTGGGGAAAGTAAATGAAACAGCTAGAAAGAAGCCAAAACTCAGGTAAAGTGGAACTTCAATAAAACATGGTGATTTTAATCAATGGGTGCAATTTACACAATGAGTCTCTGGTGGGAGGTGGTGTTGGGGAGATGGAAATTCACCACAGTCTTGAGTAGCCATCTCCTATCCTGAAACATCAACACAACACACATGAACACACAGATCAGATTTGAGGAAAAAGAGATGACTTCTTCAAACTGGTTTTGTTGTTCTGCAAATTTCTTTGAGGTAGATAAGCCAAAAAGCATCCCACACAGGCAATATCATGTAGGGCTCTGTAACTCATTCATATATTTTTCCATGTGATTACTTCCTATTTTGAATATTAACTTTGTATAGCATGTTGTAATATGGTGGGCAGATACTGAAATAAAAAGTAACCAATCCAGTTACATGTGATTAAAGAATGTAAGGATGTTTAGTCTGTGCTAGAAAACATTTTGCAGAGATAGCATGGGTTCTTTAAGATGTAGGGATGTAACACATAGAAAATAGAAAAATTTCCTTTTTTTTTTTTTTTTTTTTTTACTCCCAAGGGTACAGTGTGAGCAAGGGATTAATGCTACAGGGATATTTCAGCTGAATGATACACAAAGAATTTTCTCACAGCTCAGAAGATAGTCAGCTCTTGTTATTCACTAAATAAATTCTTTAGTCAGCTAAGTAACACATGTAAAATCAGGTTTAATTTGATTTTTATTTTTGAATAGGGCATTGGGTTATAGTTTTGTTTCTATAATTTGGGTGGGAAAATAATTTATGAAATGCATTTTGATAGCATGGATCAGACATCTTTTTCCAACGGTTACTCTTCAATATTTATTTAGCAATCCTGCTTTCATTTTCCTCATACATGATCATAAATATGTCTCTTCCTGTTTGCTCAATGAAGCATGTTTGGTAATAGATTTTTTAATGAAATCAGCAACAGCTTCCACAAATAGATTAGGGTGCTTTCATTGCATGAAATATTGTGTTGTTATGTATAATAAAATGAGTAGGATTTCCATGTAAAACCCCAAAGATATTGTTAACAAACTTGTAAAAATTATTAAGGTTTTAACAAAACCCACATGTGAATTTGGACATGTGCATATGGAAATAAATTCAGAGAAAATGACAAAAGAAAATGAATTCCAAAATGGTCACGATGATCCCTTTTCATCAGAATAAAACCAACTTAAAATAGGGAAAGAACCCTGGGCAGAGGGGGGCACCCTTAAATCTATAGGAGATGGTTTAAGCTATATGGTTCAAGCATTGGCTATGTAATTGTTGTTAAATAGAAAACAGGTTTGTTTCTTTGTGTTGACAATGATTCAATCTGCAAAGTGCTGCATTGAGGGAGAGAGACCTCACTGACTCTGTTCTAAAAATAATCCATCTATTTTTTTACAAGCAGAAATAACTAGCAATATGTATCTATAAAGGCAAGAGAACTGGTCCATTTTGAAGGTTTTTACCATTTTTTTTTGTGGTAGAGCCAATAAAACAAGGCTAAGCCAACATCACAGCAAAAAACCTAAATCAGCATGCATTTGGTTGGGGACTAGTTGAAAAAGAAGCCTGTGTTTGATCTGCCCTGCTAGCCTCACATTTAAAATTTTCTTCAGCCAGTTAGTGTAGGCTATTTATTGATAGATTGATGAAAATCAAGTGGAAATTCCAGAAAAAGTGGAGTGTGTCCCTTTTTTAAATAGCTAGTCTGTGTTTTAATGTAGTAATGATGCTTTCCTCTTATCACTCAAAATTCAGCTTCTAGGAGAAGTTGGGGTGCTGTCCATTCTGCTGCACCAGCCTAAGGCTCCATCACCCACCCACCACATGCATGCAAACCATCTGTTCGTTTTTTTGCCTTTATCTGAACATCTCCGCAAATAAGCCATCTGTTTCCTTCCTTTCAATATCTTTTATTCCACTTTCTTATCTATTTTACCTTTTTGCATATGTCAAAAGTCCAATTACATAGGCACATATTAGTATGTCATCTACTCAGGGGGAAACCTTAGACAGACCCCAGGTGCCCACAGTGCATGGTGAGTATGGAGGGACAGGAAACGCCATTTAAAATAAGGGGGGGGGGCACTCAAATAAATGACCCACAATGCATGAAATTGATAATA
The DNA here is from genome assembly GCF_964194105.1 of Spermophilus citellus. Classification (NCBI taxonomy): domain Eukaryota; kingdom Metazoa; phylum Chordata; class Mammalia; order Rodentia; family Sciuridae; genus Spermophilus; species Spermophilus citellus. Next base: position 7,200,603 of record NC_138201.1, on the reverse strand, counting down.
GATCTGAGACACCCCCAGGGAGCCGTGTGCTCACCATCTCCAAAAAACTGTCATTTCACTTTGTAGAATAACAGTAAGAATTTACATGGAAATGTATTTCCACCATCAGTAATATATTCCTATGGCAAATGGACACTTTACAGACAGTGTAGTTTAAGCCAAAGTGAAAAAAAAAAAGAAAGAAAGAAAGCACAAATAGATGTTTAATGACATTTATATGATTCTGGGACAAGTTTTTAGGACAAGCTTACCAAAGAAATTTCTGAGGTTAAATTGGGAGCCCACTTTTAATGTATGGGGGTGTTGGCTAAAAACAGAACACTAGGATGAACATAAAAAGCAGAAACATTAAAAGCAGTGAACTCTTTATTTTCTCTGCATCCCCGGGAGCAAAACACTAACAGAAGAATTCGGTAGATAAATGATGTTACTAACTGTGTTGGGAGCATCGTGTGGTGAGCTTATAATTGGGACAACAGGTTAAAATACCATCCTGGCTCATTTTTTTTGGGGGGGGGGCTTTCATTTGAAAGTGAAAAAAAAAACCCACAAAAATTTTGCTAAAATTCCAATATCTGAACACATATAATTATGCGATTAAAATTTAACAATTTTATAAAACTTGATCATCTACTGATATCTTTAACATTTTGTATAAATTCCAACTTCCAAGTTGTATGGATGTTGGAGGAACCAATGGGGAAAACCAAGAAAGTACCACTAACAAATATAATTAAATTTACTTAGACGTTGATATTTGCAAGAAGGCTTGGTATGATAGGATTAATGGATCAGATGGATAAAGAGACGTGAAAATTAACATGAATATGAAAAAGTGACTTGCAGTAAAAAGATGAGAAACATGCTAAAGATGCCTGTAGCCGGGAGGAAGTATATGGAGACCCTTCAATCCAGCTTCCTAGTCGCCCAGAGAGATTTTGTAAAACATTAAAGGAAAAAATTCCCTTTTCTTGTGGAGGAGAGTGTACGTTCTTAGCACTTGTGCGTAATTGGATATTTGATGCAGAGAATTGTAAATGGATAAACAACTTTTTTCCCCTTCCATAGAGCACAGGCCAGTGTTTCCCAATGGGTCACCCCCAAATATGCTTCTCCAAGCCATATATAACCCAGGGCTCTCCAGTTTGCACTTCTGGTGAGGTGGCCAATGTGAACCAGCTGTTTTAAAGTAAATATGTACAAATATACATCTTCCTTGATTGGAAATGTGAATATAACATTCTGGATCTAGAAGAACCCCCTACCTCCATCTGCCTAGAACAGAAGCGATTGCCTTTGTTCATTTTTTGTGAAAAAAAAAAAATGAAACCCGGTGTGTATTTTTTTTCTCATTATGCAATCTAATTATTAAAATTCCACGTTTTCTTGTGAAAGTCTCCAACATCACCATGGAGCACACTGCTGACACCCGAGCCATCCACCTTCCCTCCACCTGTTGCTGGTTGTCTGGCTTCCTTTCCTCTGTGGTGTGGTCCTTGGATCATGGCACCCATCCTTTAAGCCACACCTAATTTCTGTATCAGACACTTGACCCATGAGATGCTCCTGAGTCCTTGCCGTGGCCACCCTCGGGAAAGACAGTGGCTATGGATGTTGGCTCCGGCACCTCACCCTCTTTCTCCTGTGCACTGGTTCCATACTCCAGGGCCCTGTGCAAAAGTGAGGGGTGGGAGAGAGCGTTCCATATGTGTCTACCCCACCAGCCATGGGAAGGGGCAACACTGTGGAAGACCACAGCTTTAACCATCCTCCATCTTTCCCTGGTGGACTTCTAAAGGTGGTCCAGGGATGGTGGTATTCAGAAGGGATTCTTTTGTTCTGGGATTTCTGGCAGGAGCAGACCTAGCGCAACAATGCATATGTTTCTGAATCTAGAAATGGGAAGCCCTTATCAACTTCTTTTGTCAGCATTGACAAGAAGGAGAGAAACAGTTCTCCAGAGCACTCTATACCTGACACCCACTAAAAACTGGGTTTGGCCATATTGGAGACAATGCACTTGTGTCGATGTCTCTGGGAGAACACTGCATACCCAGGGGGCTGAACAAGTTGCTGCAAAAAGAGAGAAAAATACTAGGCACCCTAATGTTAAAGAGAGATGCCCTAGAGGCCACCAATCACAAGAAATTCCCAATTATGATTGTAAAAGAGAACGTGATCAAGAAAGCAAAGAGTTGTTTAGTCCACGAATAACAAATGATTCAATGACTATCAGATTTTTGTTCTACATTTTTTTTTTTTTTGCTCTACTCAATGCCATCGAATAATCCAGGTTTTAAAAATATATTGCAAGTCCTGCACATGGTGGTGCACAACTGTAATTCCAGCAGCTATGGAGGCTTAGGCAGGAGGATTGCGAGTTCAAAGCCAGACTCAGCAAAAGCGAGGCACGAAGCAACTCAGATCCTGTCTCTAAATAAAATACAACATAGGGCTGGGGGTGTGGCTCAGGGGTCGAGTTCTCCTGAGTTCAATCCCCAGTTACCCCCCAAATAAAACTGCAAGCAGACATTGACAATCAGAGTTCTAAATCAAATATCTTTAGATATTTGATTGGGATGATGTGAATTTTTTCTACCCTTTTATTCCAACACATTGTATAATGTTAAATACATACACCCAAACAAAAATGCTTAATTAAATAGATGTTAATTAAATAGAAGACTGGCATGGTTCACTGATGTCTAACTGTTGAGATTTTTATGACTACTAGATTCCTTAAGATCAGAAGGAAAGCCAACCAAGGTGAAATAAACTCAGAAAAGACAGGAAAGCACCCGTTTTTCACTGGCAGGGCCTGAGGCTGACTCTGTACTTGGAAGGGTGGATGAGCCATCAGTCAGTGACATTAATGAGATCCCCCAACAACAGGGTTCCTGATACTTATGCGCCGCCGCAAGAGTTTTCCTCACTTTAAACGTAGCAATTTGTTTCTCTGTAAAATTTTTTATGCAGTGAGCAACATAAAAAAAAAAAAAAGAAAAAAAAAAGTGGGTGGGGGGGGGAGATACTAAGCATATATCATTCAGGATTCCTGCAGGGGGAAAAAAAAAATAGGCATTCAAATTTGGTAATTGAAGGACTGCCCGAAATAGGAGTTATTTAAATTGTGTGAGCAGTCTGTAGAACAGATAATGTAAAGGCTACACCTCAAGGCTTGCATGTAGAAAAGTTTGCCAGAACCTGGAGGGAGAATACAACTCCTGCTGAGCAGAGAGAGAGAGACCTGGGTTGCCAGGGGAAGACAGGGAAATGAAAGAGCATCTTGATTTCCCAGATCCTTTCTATGCTAATGCAAATTTTGATGCTCCAAGAAGACAAAGAAAACATGCAAAGCAAGCCCAGTGCAGTGGATAACAACACCCTTCTCTGCTCCTACAATTCCTTGTGGGAACAATATTCATGTGTCACAATTAACAAAATGGCGGTCCCTCATGGGTCAACCAATGTTACCTCCAGCATCAAATTAATTTTGGCTGAAGTGACGTTGCTTTTCTTTTGGTGGAGTTCATATGGTTGACCTCCAGCTCCCAAACTGTAGAACTGATTGTTTTAAAAGATTATGAGGGTCCATCTACTCTGACATATTTACATGGCAGGCAAAATCAGGGAGGCTTTGAGAAAGGGAGCACCCTGTCTACAAAACAGAGCGAGTTCTCTCACACCAATCTCTAAACCTGGGTCGTACCCACTTCCACTAGTTTTTATGAGCTTTAGAATACTATCAAGCTTTAAAAAAAACAGATGTAGAAACAAATACACATGAAGTTCATTCCCACAGATAGATAGGGAGCAGGTTCTGTTGGGTGCACGACTAAGATTTTGACTAGGGCCTGTACTCTACCTCTGTGGGAAGCAAATCAATCTGCCCTTTTTGTAACTGAAAAGCAGATTTCGAGAATTCATTGCCCTCAAAATTGGTTCTCACAAATTTGATATATTTTTCTTTTCCCCCCATCGAACGGGGATCTAAATAAAGTTCTCAGTATATAAACGAACACACAGTGTTGCGCGCAGGTGGGTTTGCCCTTGGTAGCAGACACAGCTGTGCCTATCAAACGCAAAATATGGTATTTAATTTTGGAAAATTGCTAACGGCGGGCAGGATTGTACAAAGAGGAAAGTCACCTTCAACTGTCAGTCAGGAAGAAACAAAGATATCGTGAACAGTAGTCCTTTTTATCTTCCCCCCCCCCTAAAATATTTCCAGGCTAGAGTTGCTTTCGGGTGCCCTTTCAGAACCACTGAACAATGAAATGGGTAGCCATTTGCCAAGCGCATACAGCTGTGTTTGTTTGCCTGGGGTGCATTTTGCGGGACAGGAAAATGAGGTCAGGGGAATTGAAGGCCAAAGGTAGCATCAACCCATCCATTACACACCAACTCTGCTGGTCAGAACGGATTCCTAGTTGGGATTCCTATTATAATGCCATCTTCCCTTCCTTTATTTTTCCTCTACTGTTATTCCTCATTTTTTTTTAATCCCTTATCTTGGCAATGTCTAAGTCACAGTGTTTCACCACCGTGCAGTTATTCTTTTGGCAACTTCAGGCAGTTGTTGCTTGCAGAGAAATGTGGAGTGGCAAGGAACAGCTACATGCTTGTGGATACAGGTGTCCAAAGTGAACCCATGATTCAGAGGCAGCGAGATGCAACAGACATGGCTACACTTGTTGGATTCACAGCTCTGCTCCCCACGTAGAGGATTTCTTTGGTCTCTAGTAAAATTTTAGGGAATTTTACTGTGAAGAGCAGGTGCCTCCCATTGTAGCAATGACATGGCACACTGGAAGGCATTCAGAGGTGCTTCTACAGTTTTGTAGGTGGAAGAGCTCAGTGTGAACAGTCACAGATTAGGTGGCAGAGAAATAATCCAGAAGAGGGCCATCAGACAAGCAGGGATCCTGTGTGGAGTGTTCTGCTCTTGCGTTATTTTATTCTGATTTTTATCTCCAAGTTCTAGTCTTCCCTACTTCCAACCATTTTGTATTTTACGATGGCAATAGATTCTACTTACACATGTTTCATTTCACAAATTGCACATGTCTATCCATCTTTATTCTTCGACTGCATCATATCTTAAAGAGCGTCATTTGCTCTCTTGTTAAATTCAATTCCTTTTTTTTTTTTTTGCTGCCTTAAGAGGAGATGAGTAACAGACTCAAATTGGAACTGACCATCCATTAGTCCTGTTAACATATGGCATATACATATGTATTACAAACAAAAATAACTAGATTTATCCTAAGTTTAACATCCCTGTAATATCCAAGTAACATCTTGGTCCCAGGAACATAAACTTTCAAATGTCAACTTACATTTACAATTTTGAATAATAGGGAACTGCTATTCCTGGGGGAAATAATAAGAGAAGAAATGTTTCCTAGATTATTTTTTTAAGCAAAAACAAATGATTTGCATGTTTCTACCAAAAGAGAATAAAGCCTTTAATATGGAGTATCCCCCCAGGTCCTGTTTTTCGAAATAAAATTCATAACCACCTGCCATTTGATGAAATCTAATAAATTCTCGATATGGACTGTACTTCTTCAAAGTGCTCATTGTCATTTTGAAAAAAAATAACATAAAACCTGAAAAGTAGACAGACGAGCTCATGTACACAAAATGGTAAGGACAGACACAGCTTGTCTTAAATGTGTGTTTCTTTCTAGGAATACACCACAAAAAAAAAGTGAGCTTAATTTCTTTGCCCAATAATAGTTTATGATTTTGATTTCATGGCCAGATTAAAACAACTTTTAAAATAGGCATCAACTTGATTCATAACCTTTCAATTCCTTTTTACTTTCATTTCACTTTTTGATACTGGGGATGGAACCCAGAAGTTCTTTTCTGCTGAGCCACATTACATGTCCAGCCCTTTTTATTTTGATCCAGGGTCTCAGTGGCTGAGGCTGGCCTCAAACTTGAGATCCTTCTACGTCAGCCTCCCAAGTCACTGGGATTCCAGGAGTATACCACTGTGCCCACCTTCAGTCCTTTTTTTTATAAAGGTAATATATTTAAAAACTGTGCCTTAATTCATGTTGTTTGATTTCTATCATTTACCCAATGAATAATTAAAACTTAGAAGACTAATAATTTTTTAAAAAAATGGAACATGCGTTTGCAATGTATGTAGCCCAGAGATTTTTTTATGAACAGAAATTTAGGATCTAGGATCTGGAGGTAGTCTCAGGACCTCAGTGATCCCACCTAAAAAAAGATGATGTCTGATAAAATTCATACAGCCCATCTAGGATTGCATGGTAAATCGTCACATACCTGAATTCTTCATATGACTCTCTTTATGGATGACATCTGGAAGATAGAATTTGGCAATAGAAGGGAGTTTTCTGACAAACTAGGTAGAGAAATAAGGATCACCTTCACAGGTTTGGGGGAGAGAAATGTATGCCCATTACCGAAAAGCTGAAATAATATTTTCCATAAGTCCTGGGGATTGCATGGAAATGACCACAGTTTTCCAGATTCATTTCTGCTATGATGCCATTATGGCCACTCCCAGGACTGGTAAATAGCTTTTTCTGTGAAAAAAGTCCTTGGTACCAGACATTGAATAGCCATGTTCTCTACATTATCTCTCTGACTCATCTAACAACCTGGAAGGTCTATATTCCAAGCCCACCTCACACACTGAGAAAACAATACCCTGGGTTCATATTCAAATCTACTTTTTGTCTGCCATGCTTGGGCTGATATTTCAACTAGCGATTAGGATAAGTGACTCAAATCAGCAATTTATAATTTTAACACAACCATCATTTATTTGCTGAGTCCAAGAAAAACCGCCTGTATTTTTTTTTTTCTTAACACCGAGATGTATGTTATCAGCCCCATCCAATACCACCCTCAACAGTGGTTTCTGGAGTTTTTTGATTATTTTATTTACCTGACATGGAAATATTTCTCCTCCTTTTGGAGGTTTTGGTGTTCCTGTATCTCAGAGAAATAAACAGAAAGCATTTTGGCTCAAAATAAAAGAACAGACTTCGTCAGCTGGGAGTTGCCACCAAGAAAACAAACAAAAAAAAAGTTAATGAGCTACCAAACTAACTGAAAGTGTGCAATGTTTATGGGCACGCTAGAATTGCAAAATTCAGTTATGTGCATAGAATAAAGTCTGTAAAGATTCTTTAAGCTGGGTACAGCGGCGCACACCTGTAATCCCAGTGACTTGGGAAGCTGAAACAGTCTCCGAAATTTAGCAAGGTACTTGGCAATTCATCAAAAACTCTGTCTCTAAATAAAATACAAAACAGGGCTGGGGATGTGGCCCAGTGGTTCACTGTCTCTGGGTTTAATCCCTGGTATCAAAAAAAAAAATTCTTGAAATGGCATGAGAACTTCTTTAGCATGCTATCAGTAACAAATAGATTTTACAATGTCTGAAGTCTCATAGCTATTTTTTTCCTTAAAGTTTGCTGTACTTAGATTATACGTGTTGTATGTATGATGATCATTATCTTTGTAATTAATTTTTAAGGAAAAGCTAACTGTGCACAAGAGGTTCTTGGAAATGGGCACAATAATTCTCCTACCCTCTCTTCCATTCCCTCGGCACCTAGCAACATCAGTAGTATCTTGTTTTGCTTTGCTTTTCCACTGTAGCTAGCACTCAGAACTCATTTTGTCTCTTAAAGAAATGGATGATGTAAAATATGTTTTCCATCCTTTATGCCCATCCTCTCCTATTTCAGAGTGTACACCTGCCACATATATTACGTGCAAGGTGCAGCTCAGGGTTGGTCCTAAACCATCTTCCTTGACTTATTCCTTATATCACATCCTATCCTGCTCTTCTATCTGTTTTTGGTACTGTGGATTCAACCCATGGGGCACTTTACCACTCATCCACATTCCCAGTCCTTTTTCATTTGGGGATAAATTTCTTAGGGACTTGCTAAGTTGCTGAGGCTGGCAATCACATGGAGATCCTCCTGCCTCAGCCTTCCACATTGCTGGGATGATGACTGTGTACCACTGTAACTGGCTCTATGAATTTGCTGAAGTCAAGCCAGGAGAATGTTTTGGGGCTGCATGTGTATTCAATGGGGGAAAGGCTGTGATTGATGAGTGATGTCTGTCAAAAGAGCAGGGTAAGATAGCGTGAGATAGTAACAGCTGGTATGCCAAAGACTCACCATTCCCTATCATCAGTTCATTTCCAGACTTTATAAGAGACGTGGTCTCTGCCAAGTATTTAAAGATAGGAATCTGCCAAGGTGCATCTGTGTCATTTGCACAAAGTAGACTAGTCACCATGGCATCTCACTGGGAATGAAGCAAGCCAACTATTTAGGGATATTTTAGTTTTTAATACTCTTGCAGGAAAATTGATCATGGAATGAAATCAGTGTGCATCATGAGTCTCACCTATGCCACAGAATCCAAAAAAAAAAAAAAAAAAGGAATTTATCTGGAACCTGGGAAAGTAGACATTGCTTTACCTTCTTCCACTTCACTGACTTGCTTCTCAATCTTCAAGATGAACATTCAATTCACTCCCGTACCTCATCTGGCTTTCTCTCTCTCGAGAAACTGCTACTTTTTTTTTTCTGAACTAAGATTGAACGTATTTATCATGAAAGGTTTTTATTTCATCATCCAATCAAAACTCTTCTAAGATTTCATCTCACGCCAGTCAGGATGGCAGTTATCAAGAATACAGACGACAATAGGTGTTGGCGAGGACGTGGGGAAAAAGGCATACTCATACATTGCTGGTGGGACTGCCAATGGGTAGAACCACTCTGGAAAGCAGTATGGAGATTCCTTAGAAAACTTGGAATGGAACCACCCTTTGACCCATCTATCCCACTCCTTGGTCTATACCCAAAGGACTTAAAATCAGCACACTACAGAGACACAGCCACATCAATGTATGCAGCAGCACAATAGTTAAACTGTGGAGGCAACGTAGATGCCCTTCAGTAGATGAATGGATAAAGAAACTGTGATTATATATATATATATATATATTATATATATAATATATATATATATATACATACACACACATACACATACACACACACACAATGGAATATTACTCACATGAAAAGAGAATAAAATTATGCATTTTCAGGCAAATAGATGGAGCTGGAGAATATCCCATTAAGCAAAGTAAGCCAATCCTAAAAAACCAAAGGCCAAATGTTCTCCCTGATAAGTTGGTGCTGATTCATAATGGGGAGGGGGGGAGGCATGGGAAAAATGGAGGAACTTTGGGCGAAGGGGAGGGAGGGAAGGGAGGGTGCATGGGGGCAGAAAAGATGGCGGAATGAGATGGACATCATTATGCAAGGTACATGTACGACTGCACATAGGGTGCAAAGCTACATCGTGTACAACCATAGAAATGTCAAGTTGGGCTGCAATTGTGTACAATGAACCAAAATGCATTCTGCTGTCATATAACCTAATGAAAATAAATAATTTTTTTTTTAAAAAAAAGATCAAACATAACAGGTATGTAGCTCCTCAAACGAAACACATGATTTAAAACTCATGGTAGACTCACACTCTTAATTCCTCATCCTGACCAGAGAAATTTAGTACACAGAAATACGGTTGCTGGGACTTCACTCATCTGGGTAGAAGCAGCCATACAAATCTCAGCAAAAGACCCAAGACCTAGAAAGAGATACCTCCAAACCATGTACTTCTTGTGCTTTCTCACACAGGCAAAATGATGCAGTGAATTAGAAAATATCTTCCCTCGCTACATAAGCCGACGCATAGTGTTTTAGTTAGCTATATCCACTGCTGTGACCAAAACACATAAAAAACAACAACTTAGAGGAGGAAAAGTTTATGTTGGCTCAGAGCTGCAGAGGTCTCCGTCCATAGATGGCCGAGTCCCATAGCTCTGGACCCAAGGCAGAACATCATGGCAGAAGGGCATCATTGAGGAAAACAGCTCAGGACATGGCTACCAGGAAACAAAGAGAACTACACTTCCCAGGGACAACACATAAACCCTACCTCGGTGTCTTTCAACTGATGTCTGGATAAAGAAAATGGCGTATATATACACAATGGAATATTACTCAGCATTAAAGAAGAATGACATGATGGCATTTGTAGGTAAATGGATAGAGCTGAAGAACTCATGCTAAGTGAAATAACCAAAAAAAACAAAGGCCAAGTGGTTCTCTCTGATATGTGAATGTTAATTCATAATAAGGGTTGGGGCAGAATAGATTGACTTTGGATTAGGCCGAGGGAAGTAAAGGGAGGAGAGAAGGTATGGGGGTAGGAAGGACAGTAGAATGAATCAGATATCATTACCCTGCACATATGACTACATGGACCAGTGTAACTCTACATCATGTACAACCAGAAGAATGAGAAGTTATACTACACTTACGTACGATGTGTCCACGTGCATTCTACTGTCATGTATAACTAATTAGAACAAATAACAAAATGAAAAAAAATAAATAAATAAACCCTAAAGGCACACCCCCAGGGACCGACTGCCTCTAGCCACACCCTACCTGCCTACATTTAGCACCTAACTAAACTATCAATGAATTAATCTACCAATTAAGTTATGGCTCTCATCATCTAATCCTTTCCCCCCTGAATAACGAGCGCTTGGGGTCCCCACGTAGCCAAACCATTGATAGACCCAACCTGATCTTTTATTAAAATTGGGAGCCATCTTGCCACAAAACCATGAAAAGCTAATTTTGGCTTTACTATAAATTACTGCAAATTCTGAACCTGCTTGGTCTGCCTGCCCGTGCCTTGAACTCACCCATGCCTGGCTCTCTGACCAGATAGCAGCCCTCTCTGAAACTTTAGTGACACCTCATAAATATTGGCCTTCCCTGGCCAGACAACGACCCTCTCTGAGGCTCTAATGGTCCTCATAAATTCTGATGTTGGGGCCAGTAAAAAAAAAAAAAAAAAATGTAAAATACCATCAGTGTGATGCTTGTCAGAGTTCTGTTATCTGTAACCCCCCTTTTGTGTAACCTTCTGGGCTATAAAGCTGGGCTATACGAAAAGTGGGGTGGCTGTCTTGTTCCCACCGTTTTGGAAGGGAAAGGCAGCCCGGCCGGTCAAAATAATAAGCTTGATTTAATTTGATTTTAATTGGAGTCAGTGGTCTTTTCTTGCGTCCTGGTCTAACACCACGACACACAGTCTCCATGACCATCCCATCTATAGAAGACACACACTGATTCCAGAGTGTAGATCTTTTCCACATTCCCAGGAGACCCAGAAATTTCATATCGTTACATAAGAACACAAGTCCACCATTTTTGTGTGCAAGATGGTCAGATTCAAGAGCACAGCAAAATAAAAATAAAACAATCTCAGCAAACGCTCACCTTTACTGAATTCCTTCTATGCACAGGCACACACGGAGTATTTGATGTGCATTTGATCCATTTATCACCCCTATGGGATTGGGATCATTATTATCCCAGATGACAAAACAGAGGCAGCAATAGCCTGAGTCACCTGCTCAAAACAACAAAGCTAGTTAATAGTAGATCATGGTTTAAACCCAAGAAAAATAATTGCAGCATTGTGTGCTTTGAAGATTTCGCGACAGGTGATTTTTTTTGTTGTTGTTGTTGTTGTTCTTTAAACAGAACTGGGGTCTCTTAGGAAGAGAAGGAAAGAAGAGATCAACTTATTGTTAAATTGCACAAAGAGATGGTATTAAAAGGTGTGTGTATGTACATAAACACATCTACATAGGTCCTATGCAGGTGGATATATACATGCACACATATTTCATGTAAGTGCATGAAAATTCATTTCATCTTAACAACATTCAAAACTGAAAATTAATGGCTGCTGGTATGTTTTATTTTTCCTTCCTTTGCATTAAAAAAAAAAATACTGCCTGCTGGTAGCTCTCCTTTTGTCAGAGACTGATAAGGGCTGCACAATCTTGTAGTCAAAACATCTCACTAAAAAGCTTCTTGGGCGGCAAAGCCTATCTTGGAGAGTGTTTGGTTTCCTGGCTCCCTTATTTGTTTACAACAATGCTCTTAAAATTGTCTCTGCCATCTGTGTGAGGTCTAGTTCCTTGAATGAGAATGAGATATTAAAATGCCATCCAGATGTCTAGATGCATATCCGAATTAACATATTATGCAAATTGTCACGAGGCATTATTTTTTCCCCTCCTTAAACAAAAAATATATTTTTAGCTGGAGTGTAAGAAAGTAAATCTGTGGAGGTGAAAGAAAAAACTTTTTAAAAGGTAAGGCAAACAAGATGCATTGGACTGGCCCTGTTTATCTTTTTATAATATTATCTTCCAGAACCATGACTTGGAGAGGTCTTTGGGTCTATCACTTTGCAAAGGAAAGATAAGTGCCAACAACAGAGAAAAATTCACCTCTGAGGAGGAAAATTATGAATTCACGTTAGGTTATTTTTTTTTTCATAAGAAAGTTGCATATTAGAAAGTTCACTGGAAAAACTAAGAATATTTCTTCAATCAACATCCCCAGTTTGCATGTAGAATATATCATTATTTAAAGTTGTATATCCACTTTCTACTATACCAAAGAATAAAATTTTATTTCAGAAACTTTTTTTTTAATTCTAAACAATGGCCCAATAAAAATTATTCTATGTATATGATTATATTGGAGGGGAGAATTAGGCATTGAATATTCCTTGAAAATGTTACAAGAATTTCTATTAAAAATCTGACATGTTCATGTTAATAATAATAATAGTCATCTTCAACTTCAGAAATAGTTATGATTTATGAAGGAAAAGGTTATCTGATTCATTCTGCAATTAACCAGGACTTAACCTGATATTTCTTCTAATTTCCCTGTTCTCATTATGAATTCGAATATATTATCTTGGGGTCGGCACAAAAGTTTTCAGCTCCCTAGTTTAAATTCGAATTCAAAGATTTTTTTCCTTATGATAAAGAAACTAGAATAACAGTATTGCATTATAAAACACATTTTTGCAGGTTCAACTTTCCCTGAATCAGTATTTAATTTGCAACAGTTTTTATTTATACTGAAGTCTGGGACAGGTCCCCAAATAACTAAATTCGTTATCTGAGGACCTTGAAGATAGACTGGATCATTTAAAATATAATCAGGAAAATAAAACAAACAAAAAAAAATAAGCCACAATCATATTTATGGTCATGGGACCTCTGAGCTTGCCATTCATGATAGATTTTCTTTTTCTTCCAAAAGAGATTAATACCTACTGAGATCCAATGAAAGTGGATACTGCCTTCCAAATTGTCCCGTCAAACTTTTTCATCAGAATGTGATATGATATGGTTAAAAAAAATTCAGTGATGACATGAGCAAGAACATGGTAGACTGGGTTGGCCATGGGCAGGAGATGGAAAAGGAAAGATGAAGGATTTAAACTGCAACTTGGAATTAGAATTTGTTCATTGCTACACCATGGAGCAGCTTAGCTCTCTGTCTTGTTCATTCCCTCACAATTAAACTGTGTTGGCCTGGACAGAGAGAGAATGAAGATAATTACCTAGTAGATTCAGTTCAGTGAACACTAGCTGCAAAGAATGAACTGATCCAGACACTCCCCACACCCACCTGCTTTGCTTTGCTGAGAAATGTCTCCTGTTCCACCTGCCTCATGCCCTTACCTGGATCTCAGGTCTACTCCATCCCCTCTGCCCTCCTCACCTGCCCAAAGCCAATTCCCACCACCTGGGCCAGTTTTATTTTCTTTTTCTTCCTGTATTCACAAACACCACTGAGATGATACATCCTCATCATGTTCCCTTCCTTTAAAGAAAGATCTGTTTCTATCCGAATTCTAGTAAGTCAGAATTCTGAGCAAAACAGGGACGTAGCACTCACTGCCGTGTGTCTTCTCTCTCACAAGTTTGCGGACATTTGAGACACGTACTTTTAGGTAGGTGATAGGGCATGGGGAGAAGGAATCCAAACCTGATCTTGGGCATGCGCCATAGCAGCCCAGGGGCTGACCTAAAGTGATCTTGCTGGTAGTTAACATATCATTAGCATTGCAGTTGGTAACCCTTTAGTGTATCTTCTAGGGGAAAATGAAAATTACACTTGCACAGGAAAATAAATAGTATCAGTTCAGCTGTCAATCAAGGTGTCAATCAACCCCAGACCCACCCTGGGGAGAACCAGCACAGCCCAATCATAGCGAGCTCCACTGTGTAGGCGAGGCCTTGAGCTACTTTGCCCCTGGGTCCCTGCTGCTCTTCCTCTCACTTTTTATCCATAAACCTTTGATTTGCCTACCAGCCTCTTGTGTCTTGCTCTATTCTTTGTTCTTTGTTCGGGAGGCCAAGGACCTGGACCCAGGGACTCCTGTGGCCCCCTGACTGGGAGCCAGTAACAAAACTACTAAAGAATTGTACTATTAATTCCTAACCAAGTTATCCAAAAGGATGCTGTGACTGTTGATCTTCTCCTCAGGATAATCATCAGGAAAGAGCCCAGTATTCTCCAGGAGCAAAGTTCGCATTTTACTAAAAAAAAAAAAAAAAAAAAAAAAAAAATGCATTGCAACTGAAATAGCAGAAGGATGAGACAACCTAGCCTGGTCTTGCATTCCAGATACAATTCAGACTCCTAAGAGTTAAGAGTTCAAGTCTCCCTTTCGAGGGGTTTTACCTTAAAAGAAGAAAGGAGCCACTGAAAAGAAAATTCACCAGTAGAGTTCTGTTTTCTAGGGTCTAGTGCAAAATCATGCACTAACATTTAGCCGTTCACACTGTGATCCAGTCAGTAAGTATTTATTGAGCCAGATAGGCACAAGTCACTTTCCTGTGCCTGAAAATCAACAGAAGCAGGCCCAGCTGTGACTCCTCTGTAATACTGAACACCTTTTTTCCTTTTTAGTATCTCAACATTTGAATCCATCACTCAAAGTGCAATTGCCACACACACACACACACACACACACACACACACAAACCCAGGGGTGATTAACCACTGAGCAACATCCCAGCCCTTTTTATGTTTCAGTTTTAGACAAAGTCTCACCCTGTTTTTCCGTGCTTTGCTAAGTTGCTGAGACGGGCTTTGAACTTGCAATTCTCCTGCCTCAACCTTCCCAACCCACTGGGATTGGATCAGGAAAATAAAACAAAAGTAAGCCACTATCATATTCATGTTTTTCCGTGCTCCAAACCCACTGGGATTATAGGCAGGTGCCACCATGCCGAGCTAATAAATGTGATTTTAATAATGTCATCTTATAGTTCCAAATTCTTCACTGGCTGCCGACACCTAAAATATGGAAACTGTATTCATGATTTTTTAAAAATGTTTTGCTGTCTGCCACAATCCTAGCTTAGTTCTTTCTTCTGAATACTTCTCCAGTTCCTTTAGGAGGACTTCAGGTCCACTCAGTCTTTACTCAACAATATTTTGCTTATGGTTTTCCTGCTTTCAGGAATATGTCTAACTTCCTATCTTTAAATCTTCCCAATTCTTTAAGAAAGAAATGACCCAGCCATCCCACTCCTTGCTTTACACCCAAAGGACTTAAAAACAGCACACTACAGGGACACAGCCACATCCATGTTTACTGCATCACAATTCACAATAGATAAACTGTGGAGCCAACCTAGATGCCCTTCAGTAGATGAATGGATAAAGACACTGTGGTATATACACACAATGGAATATTACTCAGCATTAAAAGAGAATAAAATCATGGCATTTGCAGGTAAATGGAAGGAAGTGGAGAATATCATGCTAAGTGAAGTAAGCCAATCCCCCCAAAAACCAAAGCCCAATGTTCTCTTTAATATGTGAATGCTGATCATAATGGGAGTGGGGGAGTGCATGGAAAGAATGGAAGAACCTTAGATAAGGAAAAGGGGAGGGAGAAGGAGGAGGGGGAATGGGGGCAGGAGAGATGGTGAAATGAGTACAAGTCCATTGTATGAAGACACAAATGGTGTGACTCTTCTTTGTGTATAACCAGAGACATGACAAATGGTGCCCTATATGTGTGCTATGAATTGAAATGCATTCTGCCATCTTGTATAACAAATTAGAATAAATAAATACATTTTTAAAAAGTAAGGTGGTGACCCCTAGCAGAGTACGGTCCCTTCTATTACAAAAGATGCCATTCAGATGGGTCCCATTGGAGTCTACTAGCCAATACTGCTTATCTTTAAGACTCAACTGGAGTGTATCTATATAGATAAATGAAAAAAAATATGATAAGTGCATGGTTTATGAATCTGCATAACTTAACACACAGTACATCACTGAATGAAGGAGAGGGTCTCTGCACCTCGGTGTGTGCCTTCATGTCCCACCACGGTCACTCCTGACTTTGCCCAGTACAGATATGTTTTGTGCATACTTGGCATAAACAGAACCATACAGGATATCCTCTTAGGTCTGGCTTCTTCCTTTTAACATCACACTGTGAGATCCACCCATGGTGTTGCACATGGTTATCATTTATACATTCCCATGGCTGTCCCGGAGTCTAAACTGCAAGTCTGCTTGGTAACTCATTCTGCTGCTGACATTTGAATGATCCCAGTTTGTGACTAGCATTGGACACACATGAACATTTAATCTGGGTCTACGGCCATTTTTTTAAATAACCTCATTGACCATACAAGCATCCTTATGGTGATGCTGTTCTGGCTCTTTCCTCTGGCATCTTTGCGTACAGTCTTCGTGCAATAATAATGTGTAAGTGCAAGTTGAATATATTAATGTAGAAAAATCCACTGGAAAATTCCATCTTATTTAAAACGAGAAAATTTATTCGTTATTAATGGGACCATTTTAAATAATCTAGGTCATCCATGTCCTGAAAGAATCCAGGTAGCTCACAAGTTGCTTCTCGTTTTACAGGTTGACCCTGGGGAAGGTCGATCCTCTGGTTCTAATTACTGTATCTTCAAATCCCAAGTAAAAGAGTTGAAGGGGATATAAACTACCAAGAAATGCCCGTACATGAAGCAATAAGTATGTTAAAAGAGTCACAATTAAGATAATATACAGTATCCTAAATACAAAAAGTCCGTGTACTTTTCTAAAATGAGCGAATCTCCCAGTCAATAGAGCTGATTCTGGTTCCCACAAGACTAATAACGTCAGTGAACAGCTTTCACCAAATCTGAGATTTGTGTATCTCCACACAGCTCAAGAGACCCAGGAGAGATACTGTAAATTTTTTTTTCCACTCGCAAAGGAAAATCGGGCCATGAATTTTGCTAGTTTTAACACCAGATTCACACAGGCTCTAAAAAATAGTCAAGGGCAGCCCAGTGACTTATTTGTTATAAGTCATTCTTCTCACCAGACCTCAGGTGTCCTCAATCTTAAATTCACACCTAGATTTGTGACCCTTTCTTACCATAGCTGTAGTTAAGGGTTGCAAGGGGTCATGGCAAACCTATTTGTGGGTGCACAGCTGATCTCTTTAGCATTTTCTGTGAACGTGCACAGAAAAGCACAAATGCAATCATGTGCGCTGTCTTGTCAGATACCTCAGTTGATGCTAATCGAAGATAAGTGGTCTTCTTGCCCAATGCTCCCTTCCCGAGTCCTTTCCTAAAATGGTTTGACAGACTTAATTTTCCCTCACCCATCACCTCCACTGGTGCACAACTCTGTTGAGCTCTGAATTTTCGAAAAACCAAACCGACACTCTGATGTTAAAGGTCTTACACAAGAGCCAAATGCTTTATTTAATAAACCAAAAAGGATCTGTAGAAAAGCAGATCAATAGCTTGGCTTTTGAAAATAAACCCTGTGCAAGCGCTTTACCAGACAGTCTAGGAAAATTATAAGTTTAAAAAATTTCTATATATTTGAGTGAACTTCTGACCCACTTGAACTTTTTTTTTTTTTTTTTTTTGGGTGGGCAAAAAAAAAAAAAGCTGATAAAAATTCGCATTTTTCACTTTTCTTCCTAGGACATCTGTCTACCTTTTAAAGATACAAATTCTACACCCTTTCTGCTTCCTTCCTGAAACCATTTGCTTAATTCTAGAGACCATATCCTTATCTTCTCGAAGATAGACAGACTTCAAAAAGATCTTCACTTACAGCCCATGAGCTTCTCTACATAGCAGCAGCACAGGAAATAAACATTTAAACACCAAGAGGAAGTACCCAAGGAAAAACAAAGACTAAAGAAAGCGTTTTTTAAATTATGAATCAAGAAAAAAAAAAGTGTTAGGAATGACCTAAAACTACCCTTGCTAATTTATTCGTGAAGAGTGGTCAGGACAAGTTCCATGTTCTCAGATAAGCAAAATGGAAATGGAGAAAATAAGTGGGTCTCCATGTGAGTCCAAATTGCTGGTAGGTTTGTGGAGTGAAAGCCCACATAAAATTTTTCTTAGGGCTGGGGATAGAGCTCAGTTGATAGAGTGCTTGCCTCGCATGCACAAGGCCCTGGGTTCAATCCCCAGCACCACACACACACATACACACACACACACAAAAAAAATCAGAGAACCATATTGCCTCTGCAGCCTTATCAGAGCCACGTGCAATGGGGTGATGCCCCCGCAAAAAGAGAGAGTCTTGCTGCCTTTAGAAAGTGATGGGCTATAACGCCAAGGAAGCCACATGAAGACAGGTGTGTATGCAAAAACACAGCCCTGCTTGTCTACACCACCTGCTTCTGTTTTCTGCTGTGCGAATCTCACACTCCATCATCTTTCTTCAGACTTCCTCTTGAAGATGTGCTACTAAACTCATTAACACTCAGATGAATGTAGGTTTTGATGAAATCCCCAGCAACGACCCTACCCTTTCACATATCTTCCTTCTACTGCAAAAGTGCACTGAGAGAAGTTGCAGGCTAGAGAAGAATTGTCCATGGAGAGTAATGCCCAGCTTCACTTCTTGGTCCCCTATGATAGTCTACCATTCAGTGACATGAAAATATGGATACTCAACTGGAATAGCGTAAAATATCTGAGCAAATCAATCAAACATTTTTTAAAACAAATGCAATTAAAAAACATAATAATGACCATTCATAACTGGGTTCAGTGACGCACGCAGGTCATCCCGGGAGCTCCTGAGGCTGAGACAGGAGAATGGTGAATTCAAATCAGCCTCAGCAAAGGCAGGGCACTAAGCACCTCAGTGAGACCCTGTCTCTAAATAAAATACAAAATAGGGCTGGGGATGTGGCTCAGTGGTCGAGTGCCCCTGAGTTCAATCCCCAGTACCACCCTCCAAAAATAATAATAGTGACTATTCATTATGCACTTATCATGTATATATTGGAGTATCTGAAAACCTAGAAAACCTTAGATAAACATATATTAAAGTTATGTCAGTTGTGTGGGAGGATGAATACCAGTTATTGAACTCAAGGGCACCCAACAACTAAGCACACCCCCAGCCCTATTTTGTATTTTATTTAAGAGACAGGGTCTCACTGAGTTGCTTAGCGCCTCGCTTTTGCTGACGCTGGCTTTGAACTCAAGACCCTTGTGCCTTGGCCTCTCAAGCTGCTGGGCTCAGTTCCATTTTTAATCATTTTTTTCCAAATATCTCTTTTTCAGAAACATAAAAAGACCAAGTTTCAATAATCTAAAACAAATACAGTAATGGTCTCAAGTCATAGGGAACATATTTTATTTTTTATACATCCAGTAGCCTCTTATCATTCAGCCTATGACTCCAAATTCAGTACTGCACGGCAAAGCTGCCTATTAGTAACTGAGTATAACTTAACATTGTCCAGTGTCTCAATTTCAATTTATTTTATTGTCGGCGAGTACCTAGCCTAATACCCTCCAGGGCTAGAACCCTTTCAAGCAAATAACATGTTGAAAAGAAATTTTCTTTCTGTGGTCACTAGACTGTCTCCTTAAGTAGCTGAAACTTTAAGCTTTTGTTATAAAGCCAGATGATGCAAAATGATGAAAGTCAGCAGTTGAAATCTCCCGCACCGATGCTCTCTGAAATGTTTAAATGTGGCTTTGAGACATATTTTTTTCAAAGGTTAGTGGAGTTTATTTTTCTTTTTGTCCCCCAGGGAGCTCTAACTACTGAATGTCATTGGGGCCGTGATGCCATCATGCCAGATAGGAGGCCACAGTCAGAAAGGTACCTCTCCAGGCTCAGGAGGAGGAAGTTCAAGGTCATCATCTCTTTTGATGCCTTTTCAGTCTGTACCCACGCAGGTGGGACTGCTTCTTTCAGACCCCCGGAGACTCACTTGATAGAACTGCTGGTTTTCTGGAAGACTCAGGAGATGATCACATACCCATCTTTTCTCAGTAAGCATTTCAAACCCCAACTAACTTGGTAAGAAGCCCTTATCTATGGCTCTCTTCTTCCTCTGATGCTCTTTCCTGAAGGTTATTAGCACGAACTCACCAGGCATTGCATGGGTTGCTATCTTGCTTTCCCTCATTCCCAGATGAGAGTGCCATTTTAAGATTATTTAAGCTAACCCCATCTTTATCTTTTCCTACAAAAAAGATGGGAAATACCTACCCTAGGGTTGTTGCAAAGAATCCATCCATGAGATATTTCACTTAAGTTGCTTTAATACAGTTTTTTGAAAAACAGCAAGCATCCATAAGTGTACAGATTACCCTGACTTGGATGCAGAATTTTTATTTCAAGGTCAAATATAAGTGTATACACGGCTCGTCTAGGTGTGTTTGAGGATGAGTGTTAAAACCACAAAGAAATCCCTGCCTAGCTTTAGGCACTGGGATTCACGACTACAATCCCAGTGGCTCTTGAAGCTGAAGCAGGAGGATGGCAAGTTCAAAGCCAGTCTCAGAAACTTAGTGAGACTTAAATAGTGAGATCCTGTGTTAAGATAAAATATAAAAAAAGGGGGTGGGGATTGCCCCACCACAGATGGCTGGGCAAATTAACGGGTGGGGGGGAGGGCGGGCAGGGGCGAGGAACTTGTGAAGACTGATACAGCAGTAGTGGGAGCCGTTTATTGTAGGACAAGAGGGGTATATATACACATAACTGAATACACAGCTTAACTTAATTAACATAAAGTAGATACAGCAGTCAACCAATAAGGAATCATCATCTTAATGATTACACACAGCTTAACTTAATTGACATAATCTAGACACAGCAGTCACTCATTAAGGAATCTCTATCATCTTAATGGCTCGCTGGTGTTACTTCTCAAACCACTCCCTCTGGCAAAATGCCAGGCATCATCTTGACTTGTTTACGGACCCCAACAGGGGATGTGGCTCAGTGGCCGAGCACCCCTGTGTCCAATACCCCTCTTGCAGTATAAACCTCTCGCATTTATGTGCTGTGGGGTTAATTCAGAATTTTGGCCTCCTGTGCCATTTATTTATCCAGTTTTACAATGCATATCATCAAATATTGGCCATGTTATAAATAGGAAATACCAGGAAAATGAGACAGAATCCTGTAAACATTTTCTCTCATGACCCTCAGGTTCAAATTTCTGTCACACTATGTACTGTCATGCATAGAACTGTCATACATAGTACTCTCATATTCTGGCTCATCTGTCAATCAATGCATAGTCTCTTCGATTACCAGGTGGCATGAGAAGTCATATTGATAAGGTTGTTTATCAAAGATCTATGCAATGATCAATCATCACAAGCAATGATCAATCCTCATATTGATTTTGACCAGGTACTTTCTTTATTCTACCTTCCAAAATATGGTGAATTGCCTTTTTGTAGTTATTAGGCAAACACGTACACTCATAAACATACAAGTACTAACCAATTTGACGAAGAAGAGAGTGTAGAAAGTAGAGAACATCTTTTATTCATCTAATTACACATGCAGTAAATTAAGACAATGATTTACAAAAGTCTCATCTGGCATATTTAGTGAGCACCTACTGCTTCTTAACTTTACACATACCCTTGTGCCCCAAAGACTCAGACCTCAACAGTTTTTAGCTTAGTATAACTATGACCAGAAAAGAAAATTTTAAAGGGGGAGGAAATCTGAAAAACATAGCATTTTATAACTTTCTCCATGAAAACTTTTTCTCTATTCCTACCTCAACTAATTTAAAAACTAGGACCCTGACTGCTCTCAGGATACTGCCTCAGTCCGTTTGTCCCTGTGTATAGTTCCTCATCTGGATTCAGTCTATACAGTGAATAATTTTGCACCTTGACTCCTTCTGCAAGGCATTAGATGAAAGTTAACAACAATGAGCAATTAGAACACTGCACAAAGCAAAAAAAAAATTGCAATTATAAATGCATTCAGCAGATTATTTAGTGATTACAATATATCTTTTTAGATTGGATAATAATTTTTCTTTGGAATGCATATAATGAAGACACATCTAAAGTCAAGAGGAATGGATTCACCTTAAATCATTCACTTCTCTCATACAGGAAGCAAGCTAAAATATTGAGTTATACAAGTAATTTGTAGGTTAGAAAAGAAATAAATGCATGTTTTCACTCCGAGGAAAGCATTTATCATTACCTAAGATGCTACCTAGATTATAAAATAATGAATCTACATCTTCCCTGCTCGAATTGATTGGAAGGTTTCGAACAACGTGAACAGTATTTTCAAAATGTAATTGATCTTCTCTTTGACTAAAATAAATTACAAAAAGGTGAAAACATGTTCAGTAATGCTAATGACTACCCTCGACTGCTTCCCAGAAAGCAATACAACTTTAGTCAGGTCTTTGCAAGACAAGACCAGTTAATGATCAAGAAAATTAACCACATAATTCTGGTAAAAACAAAACAAGCAATATTTTGACCTAAAGAACCAAGCAGGTGAGAGAATACATTTAAATTAACCGTGTTTCATTTGCAGAGAAAACAACATGGTCATAAAAAATGGAGATATATGATTTTTTTTCTATTTTTCTTTTTTTTTTTTTAATGATCAGAAAGAATGAAAATAAAAGACCCAGGTCAGGTCACTTAGAGAAATTCAACAGGAATCAGAATGCTCTAGTAAAGAGGCGAGCTTCCTTTTGATTGGGCTTAGGAAAAAAAAACAAGTATACATGAAAATAATCACAAGAAGACTCAAAGAATGAATGATTGACAGCTGTAGTCAGAATGATAGTTTAATTTATTTTTTCTTAATGCATCATGGGTTTAAATGAATGGAGGGAGACAGAAACCTGCAACCCTCCATGAGGTGAGAAGTAACTCCAAAGAATCACCAATGGTAGCTTTTGAACATATCCTGATTCACCTTCTATTGCCTTTCCATGCCCACTGCTGTACCCATAGTGTGGGTGGAATATGTCTTCCTGGCTTTTAACTCTGTGTTTTGTGGTGATACCACTCACTTTAGTGTACTCACAAAGTACAGTTTTGTTTTTTGCTTACATCTGCCGCCACGATGTTAAAAGCACAGCTTGGTGATCCTGTGGGTCCAAGATCTATAAGTGACCATGGGTCCCAGCTCCCCCAGGGACTCACGGTGAGAAGCAGAGCCATCCATTCACTAGAGCCTGAAGCTGGCTGTCTGAGACCAACCTTGACCTGTCCTGTTCCATGTCACCTGCTGACACATGAGCAATAATAAGTGATTATGGTAGTTACCAGCCACTGGGTTGTAGAGATCTGTGACACAGCAAGAATAAACTGATACAAGGGGGAAATAAATTGAAAATTTAGCTTTAGTTCCCTAAACCTTAACTACTTATTAATTCCTCATGTACAGAGAGATTTATGTTGTGTACACATTTATTTATCCCGTAATTTTTTATTATTTACCTAAGTACCAATATTTGCATTGCATATTGGGAAGGCACTAATAAGATGAACCCTGTCCATGTAATTTTATGAGGAATAAGTATAAGGAATAATTGTGATATTGCTTGGTAAACATGGAGTTGAAACATGTTTCTGCTTTATAACTGCAAATTGGTGCAACCAGTATGAAAAGCCGTATGGACATTCCTCTGAAAACTTGGAATGGAACCACCATTTGACCCAGCTATCCCACTTCTCCAAATACACCCAAAAGACTTAAAAATCAGCATACTACAGTGATGTGGCTGTGTCAATGTTTACAGAAGTTCAATTTACAATAACTAAAAATAAACCAACCTAGATGCCCTTCAACAGATAAATTAATAAATAAATTGTGGTATGCATACACAATGGAATATTACTCAGCCTTAAAGAAAAAAATGAAATTATGGTATTTACCAGTAAATGGATGGAGCTGGAGAATTGGTTTATTGCATGGTAAGTGAAATAAACCAATCCTCCAAAAACACAGGCAGAATTTTTTCTCTGCTATGCGGATGCTAATTCACAATAAGGCATGGGGTGCTAGGGAAGAATAGAGGTACTTTAGATTTGGTAAAGGGGAGCAAAAGGAGGGGAGAGGATATAGGAATAGGGATAGGAATTATAATAGAATGAAATGGACAGTACTTTATGTACATATAAGACTGCATGACTGATGTGATTCTACTATGTATACAATCAGAAAAATGAAAAATTATACCCCATTTATGCACATCAAAGTGCATAAATGCATTGCACTGTCAGATAACTAATTAAAATAAATTATAAATTTTAAAATAGTTTTATAAAGAATATTAAGGTTTTCAATCCTTGATTTAAGCAATCCATCAGAAAATACTTCTTATTCAAAGCAACTTAGTAATGAAGTCCTATGGATAAGGAGAAATCCAACTCAGTTCCTATTTTTCCGGTAGCAGTGGTCTTGGGTTTGGGTTGACAATGTAATTGTGAGCAACAGCATGCTTCAGCTGGTCCTGGGTGTACTGAGCTTTAAGAAAGAATACAGAAAGGAAAGTCAACATGCCCAGAGACAGCGTTTCAGGGTTTGTGACCCCAGGGACATCTCTGTGTGAGGGCACATGGGGGGACACCATCCTGATAGACAAGCTGAGTGCATGGAGAACCTCAGCTTTGCAAAGCCACAGCTCTGAGCTTGCTTCACCTTTTACATCTCCATCCTCAGATGTGATGTGGGGTAGTTGCATCCAATCAACCCTGTCACTCAAAAAAATAAAAAAGGGGGGAGGGTTCCTCAGCCAGTCCTATGCCTCCTAAAGAGATTTCTGTTTGTTTTGGTCCAAAACAGATAGACCCTGAACAATTCCTTGTGTTAATGTGAGAACAATGGACCAGGCACCAGTCTCAACCATCGGGGACACAAAGAGACCACACTGCCCGCTACTGACCCTCTCTATTCATGAGATTAGTTAGAAGACGGAGTAGGAAAGCCTGCAGGGTTCATGAATAGAGAAAGAAAGAAAAAATTGCACATAAAAGGAAAAGTGGGGTTAAACACCATAGATGGATAAGAAAGGAAGTCATCATTATTCTGGAATTGATGATAGTTCAATATGAAAAAGTAGTGAAATTTGGGGGGAGGTAATGTTTGAGATAGGGATGGATCAATAAACAGAAATGAGTCCTAGAGACCACAGAAAGTACAGTTTTGTTTTTTGTTTGTTTGTTTATTTTATAAACCAGATTAAATATTTGGAAATTTATCCAGAGACACACCGATGAGCTTTACACAATACGCACACACACACACACACCACACACAACCACACACACAAATGTAACACACATTTGTATGATTGGCTTTTGAAAATGTTTTCTTGAATGCAATATAAAGAAGGGAATTGAATTAGAAAATAACAGACACAATATTATTTATTAGAAGGTCATGGCTGTACTTCATAAGAAAGATGACATTAGCCTTGACTAAGGACTCAAGTTCAAAGGGAGAATAATAACAGATTAGGGGGAAAGAGTCAACACCTGGGAGCACCAACGTTAATTAGTGATCAATACATGGCTTAGGAAACAGGTTGGAAGAATGAATTATATTAATTTAAATTTCTGGTTCTTTCAACCGGCCTAAACATTGAAGAGGAGGAAAGTTAGGGATTCCATCTTCCAAGGTTTGATGCTGAGTTATCTGGGAATACTTAGATAGAAAGAACTTGTAGAGTATTAGATAAATTTGGAGCTCCAGGGTTGCTGAGAGGTCAAATAGGATGAATATTTAATCAGCCAAAAAAAAGTGCTTCTGCGTGTATTAAAGATATTTCAGTCATATAGTGAGAGTCCAAGCCAGGTTCTAGGAATTGAGACATGAGAATTAAAAAGAACAAGTTCAGGATATCTGATAACAACCCAGTGGTCTATATTACACATTATAAATGATATATATCCTAGGACACAGGAACTCAGTCATTACATTTCTTGATGTGTTTTTTTTTCCTTTTTCATACAAAGGGTCAAAAATTTTCTGCTGAATTAAAAATAAAAATCTAATGTATTCATTCCAAATAATGCCTTATACCTGAGATTATCTAGTTGTGCTTATTCATCAATGTAACATTGTTCCAAGCTTCTGTATACAATGCCTAAATTTCTTATCACTTAAACTGAGGAATCAAATTCTTGGGCATATGATGAAAACTTTTTGTTTCATGAAAAAAGATTCCACTTATATTATAAAAAACACATGAGAAGCAATTTTTTTTTTAAAAAAAGGTGTTTGATCTAAGTTATTCTTTCCCTTAAAATATAACCGCCATACGTTTGATCCAGACTTCCCGTCTTTGGATGACCTTGGCTCGCCTTTGTTAACTGACTGCAATCTCCAATCTCATATTAAAAGGCTTACTGAATACATTGAATTATGCTTATTTTCTGATGATATTAAAAGTTGAATTATGGGAATATTTGAGGTCAGCAGACAGGACATGGGGGCAATAGATGTGCCTTGGAGTGCTCTCAAATATTCTCAACTTTCTCAGAGGCATTGTGTTGAGCTGAATCCCTTCCAGAACCCTGACCGTGGTCATCTTCTTTGTCTACATCAGCATTCTCTCCCTCATCTCTTGTTCCACCACCTGTTACTCCATCTGTTCCCAGGACTGGGGTGATAATTTATAAACATTCCCTACACTCTTCCTCCCACTCGGTTTCTCACAGTGACATCTCCTTTGAAGCCCATCTTTAATTTACACGTTTCCCTCGTGTATTGTCACCAACACACTCTCCCTTTTAGGAAACCAAAGAATAAATTAGTTCTTAGAAGCATTTCGATCTTTTTTCTGCATTGTAAATCAAAAAAAAAAAAAATCACCATCAAGAAAGATGGCGGCACCGATCTAGCTAGCAACCCATAATACCTCCACCGCCCAGAATGGAAACAATGGAAGAAGTGCTGAACAGAGAGTCATAGGGATGGTAACCCTGGTTATAAGTCAGGGGAGAGATTGCTGCATCAGAGACCACCCAGGGAGAGCTCAAAATCCAGTTCCCAATGCTTCTAGACAGCCATCAAGCTCTATGTCACTTTAAAGATGATCCCATGGAGCAAAGTGAGTACATAGTGTCCCACTACACTCCGAAGAAAAGTCCCAAGCCCTGCCACCTATACTCTCAGTAGGAGCAGCCAGCAGAGGCAACACAGCACCCTCCAAGCATGCAGTCTTGGGCTGATGAGCAAGAACCAGATAGTTAATAATTTATGCTAACCAAGAAGTAGCTCCTGTCCCCTAGCACCTCTAGGAGGACCCAAAGCTGAAGAGTGATGGACATCTCCTAAAGGTTCAAACTCCTGATGTAATCCCAAACCAGGCAAACTCAGAATTTTCTCCACCTTGGCAGGATTTACTATAAACAGCTCTAATGTCAATTTTGATCATATGGATATTACTCATCACTTTGATTTGATAGTTTTTCCCATGGTATTTGATAATTATTCTCTCATTTGATCTGACTATATTTGCTTTAAAGCATTAACTGAAATCATTCTTTGTTTTCTAGCTCAGGGTTACACTTGCTCCTCTTAATCCCTCCTTGCCCCTCTATATTACCAGACACTGCCTCAAATTCCCACCCCACTCATCTTTTTGTCTTGGCTTGTTATTCTTCTCTATCTTTCCTTTTATTTTAAATCATCTTTTGTCCAATTTGTTTCTCCTCCTCTTTTCAGCCCCTACAATGTCAAAGCAATTGTTCTGTCTATTTTTTCATCCTATTCTAGAATGTTACTAAAAGTTATGCCTCCATTAGAGGAACTGTGAAGAATGTTACCAACATGTTCTTTCTTTTCCCTAAATCAATGAGTTTGTGGTTTTGCTCTGATGTGACTGTAGTAAAGAGAGTTTAGCATCTTCTCCCAAAGTGCTTCTACTCCTGGGAACAGAGGAAACACACAGACTGCAACTATCAGTACCTGGATATTTGCACAGTCAAGGACTCTTAAGAGAAAGCAGCTCACTAAATAGTTGCTTGCATGGAAGAAGTAGCAATAATTATCTCCAAAGATGGGTAGACATACAAGCAGTAAGAAAAACCAAGAAAACAAACCATCCCAAACCACCTGCACTTCAACAACTAATCCCACTGATACACAGTGGAGGATATGTCGGATAATTCAGGAAGTTCATGGTTAAAATGTTCAGTGAGCTAAAAGAACAACTAAGGAAGGAAATTAGAGATGAAATATTGAAGTCAAAGATCCTTTCAATAAAGAGGTTCTTAGGAATGAGATGGAACTCCAAATACAAGATGTATACATAACCTCAAATATGCAAGGTCTTGAAATATCCTCTCCAAGACACATTATAATAAAAATGCGTAACATGCAGAATAAGATAGAATTTGAAAGGCCACAGGAGAAAAACAGCAGGTCACATTTAGAGGTAAGCCAGTTAGGGTTGCAAATGATTCCACACACCAGACCCTAAAAGCCAAGAGGGCTTGGAATTCTACCTATGAAACCATGAAAGAAACTGGGTGCCAACCAACATTACTATATTCAGCAAAGCTTTCCTTTAGAATTTAAGATTAAATACAAAATCTCCATGGTTTGCAGAAACTAAAAGAATTCATAACTACTAAGTCTGTACTAGAAAACATACTAGAAATATTTCAGGCAGAAGACATAAAATAAAACCATAAAAAACATAAAAATAAAAACCAGTGGAGATAAACTGTACTAGAAGAAGAGCCAATTAAAAGAGAATCAAGTCTGAACTAAGCATTAAAAAAATCAAAATGGTATGAAATAAAAATCATTTGGCCCCATATCACTGAATGTAAATGGTCTCACCAAGCAATGAACATAGACAGATTGGATTAAACAAACAAGGCTGAACCAGGAACAATGGAGCATACCTCTAATCCCAGCAACTCAGGAGGCTGAGGCAGGAGGATAGCAAGTTCAAGGTCAGCCTCAGTAACTTAAAAAGGCCCTAAGCAACTTAGTGAGTGAGACCTTGTCTTAAAAAAATAAAAAGGGCTGGATATATAGTTCAGTGATAAATTATACCTGGGTTCAATTCCCAGAAACCAAAGAATGAATGAATGAATGAATGAATGAATAAAAATGAAACCAAGGCCACACCTTATGCTGCTTTTCATTCTTCCATTCTTTCTAAGAGCCTCTACTCCCAGGCAAAGACATTCACAGCTGAAAGTGAGGGATGGAAAAAGATATATCATGAAAATGGTAGATAAAAGCAAGCAGAGGTAGTTACTCTACATTAGACAAAGTAGACTTCAAGTCAACATCAGAAAAGACAAAGAAATTCACTTTGTACTCACCAAGGGAAAGGGAGATGCAAGGATGAAAATATGCTTCATTTGATGGTTTTACAACTCTGTATATACCAAAAATTATTAAATCGTATACTTTAAATGATTAAAACAAATAAAGAAGCATCATTGAATAAGGGGAAAAATCATGTAGAAACCATAAGTTGATGACTTTCCTAGATAGATAAAATTAATTATTTAATTTTGAACGACTGTTTGCAATAGAGTAGCCCATGAGCAGCAGTGAAAATACACAGAAGTTTTCTGTACTTTTTTCTAAAATAAATTCCTTTTATCCTCCATTTCTAGTTCTGCTTCTAAGAAGCAATGACTTCCATTTGAATTCTCCCCATGTTCATCACCAATTTTCTCTGTTACACGTTAAGGCAATTAGAAATTTAATCACATTTACTCAGGACCTCTTGGTGATGTAGGTAGGTAGGTCATTGGTGTCCTTTAGTGTTATCTTCTTTCCCTTTATCTCCCGAGTTGTGAAAGTTCTTGCTTTAGTTTTCCAGAGCTACTGTAACCAAGTGCCACAGAGAAGATGGCTTACACAATGGAAATCTTTCTTTTCCCAGTTCTGGGAAGCTAGAATTTAAAAGCCAGAATGGATTTCTTCCATGATCTTCCCTGGCCTTGTGAGGGTCTTCTCTTCTGTCTTCACGGTCTTTCCCATATGTAATTCTGTGTCCTAAACCCACTTTTCTTGTAAGGATACTAATCACCTTAAATCATGATGCAACTCAATGACCTCATTTAAACTCCATCACACCTCTAAAGGCTTCACCTCCAAACACAATCACATTTCGAAGCAATACCAGCTAACACTTTAAGATGTGAATTTGGGGGGGGGGAAACCACAATTCAGTTTAGAATGTTGGAGATGACTACTCTTAGTAATTAATATTACTGTTATTAAGTTGACACATTCAACAGATTCTTATTGAGCAAACCAGCGACACCAGAATACAGTCTAATTTGTAAAAGTCAACTCACATTCTGAAGTCTGATAAATACTTTTTCTCTTTAAATGCTTTGTGAATTATTTGTTTATTTGATATAATCTGGAGAGAGATTTGAATGATGTGCTGCTCACTAGACTATTTTGAATATTGAAAGAGCTTGTAGAAAGACATCCTTAAAAAATGTTAGCTATTCTCATGAAAACATACTTGAATTGATTAGAGCCTACTATGTATTAAAAAACTACACATATTCACATTAGCCATTTAAACTTAAACTAAGGTAAACTTTATACAAGTCTGATCCAGTGTTATAGTGATCATAATAGTTTAATAATAAAGTATGCAGTTTAATAAACTGAATTGATTACTCATTTGATGAGTGCACTCTCTTAATTCTTGATTTATTATCACCTGCTTAAGAATTAGGGGAATATGAAAGATTTTTAAAAGATCAAGAATTTGTATTGAACAATTTGACTTATGTTTAAATATAAATATTTGGAAAATGAATAATCATATATCTCTTGAATGACTTGTTCCTTTAAACGACACAGAAAAATGTGAATTTTTTAACTTAGGAAGACTTTAATTGTACCTAGTTGCTAACATATCTTTATCTATCCATCCATCCTTCCTCCCAGACCCATTTCGTTCCCAAGCATGCCACATATTTTCAGTTGTATCCTTAATCTGGGAATAATAAAGAGATTTATGTATCATCCCAATTCTTAGACTTTAAGCCAAATAAGTTAATGGCTGGATGAGGCGTGGGGGTTATTATTACCTTGTGGAGGATTGTGTCTGCAAGCTTTGAAAGGAAGGAAAAAGTTTTATCAGAATAAAGGGTAACCAAAGAAGTAGATGATGAGATTAGCTAGTGGCCTAGAAGTACCATTATTCATCCCTTGATTCCCAAATGAAGTCGGATTTTTTCCCCCCAAAGTCAATGAACTCAGCCCAGACAGCAATCCTGCATATGCATGGCCAATGAGGTGTAGGTGAGTGTCATGAAGGTTTCTCTTCCTAACTTGAAAAACAAAGCTATTCAAAGTAAACAATACTTGCTGAGAGCCATTGCCAAGTAGGAATGACGCATGGCAATTTCTTTGTCAGCCTACTCCATGTTGCTTAGAGGAAGGACTCTCCATTGTGGAAATGGGCTTGCCTTTGGACCCAGGTCATTTGCAGTGACATTTCATGTATGCTTGAGTAAGATGACCTTGCTCAAGAACCTGGGCGGATCTGGGTTTAGGGCAGATCAGGTTTTAGGGTGTATCCTGACCCTTGGGTTTAGGGCGGTTCCAGGTTTAAGGTGTATCCTGCTGCCTCAGGCATGCCCGCTCCTTGAGTTCCCGTTGAGTTCTCGCAGGATTCAGAGAGTATTTGGGATTAAGAACATGATTTTCCCCAGAATGTGTGTAGAGTGCTGGTGTGAGTTTGGGAATAAAGAATTGCTGTTTGAATCTACAAGGCTGTGAGTGGCTCATAATTTTGTGCCAGACTGCGGCAAATACTGACTTTGTTTTTTTTTTTTTTCTTTATCCTGCACAAATTATGAATGCATCAGCTGATAGTGCAGCAACTGTCATTTGATCACGAATATAAACACACACACACACTAACAATGATGGGCCCAACAATATGTCCCACAAGACCAAGTATCAGCTCTAAGTTTCCCAAAATATAATGCTTCTATGTGTGGAAATATGTATGTATTCTTTTTACTTTACATTCTATGTTCCCTGCAGCTGAATTTAATCATTGCTGATGCATAGATCTAATGATCCATGGAACTTATTCTTTTTTTTTTTTAAGAATTTTTTTAATATTTATTTTTCAGTTTTCGACGGACACAACATCTTTTGTTTGTATGTGGTGCTGAGGATTGAACCCGGGCCACACGCATGCCAGGCGAGCGTGCTACCGCTTGAGCCACATCCCCAGCCCCGGAACTTATTCTTTAGCATCGGTTTGTCTTGTGCATATAAAAGGAAAGCTTCCCTCCCACACAGCATCCATCTTACTGTTATGACAAATGAGAGAATGAATATTAAAAAAAACTGTGTATACTAGTTATCTATTGCAGAGTAATTATAACCCCAATATGTGGTGGATTAAAACACCAATAAAACTTTATGAGCTCACACAATGCACGTAGATTGGGAACTTGAGAGTGGTTAAGCTTAGACGTTCTAGCTCAGAGTGCCTCGTGAGCTTCATCAATACAAATACATCATAGAGTTGAACCCTGACTGAGACTGGAAGACCTTTTCCCAATGGCTGCACTCCCATGGCTGATAAGTCAGTGTTGGCTGTTGGAGGGTGGTCCCAGTTCCTCCTCAAACAGACCT
The DNA here is from genome assembly GCF_964194105.1 of Spermophilus citellus. Lineage (NCBI taxonomy): Eukaryota > Metazoa > Chordata > Mammalia > Rodentia > Sciuridae > Spermophilus > Spermophilus citellus. The sequence continues at coordinate 7,167,700 of NC_138201.1, read as the reverse complement.
CCTCATGTGCTTGTGAGTTACCTCACAACATGGCGGCCACGTTTGCCCACAAGGAACAATTCAGAGTCAGCCAAATGGAAGTTATGACCTACACTTGGAAGTCACAGCTTTATTTTTTCCACATTCCGTTCATCAGGAGCAAGTTGAAAATTCCAACCCACGTTAAGGAGAAAAGGAATTAGGCCCCAACTTTCAAAGGTGAAGTGTATTCAAGAATGTGTGCGGAAGTATATATTCAAGAGTCATTCCTCCAAGACATCCTTCCATCCCCATATGTACACACACTGACTTAACTTTGTCTTCAAAGACAAAAGACTAGATTGTCTATAACAAGTTCCTAAAGTTATTTTGTTTTTGTTGCTACTCAAAGAATTTATGTAAGATTAAATGTTATTTCAATTTTTTTTTAAATGCTATGTCCAGAGTTCTCCAGAGAATTCATTATTGGGCAGTGGTAAAATGTCAGCAAAGGCCACAGCTTGTTATTATAAAAATTACAGCATTCTTTGGCTCACATCAAATTCCTTGAAATGTAGCTTCTATACCAGCAAGAGGTAGATATACTGGGGTTAGCATATGGCAAGTATTGCCCTGACCCCCGTTTCTGAAACTAAATGATGTGTGACTGTAACAGAAAGAGACCAATTTCCATACGCTTCATGTGAAGAGCAGTTTCTTTACACTCTACCATCTGCTGCTAGTTAAATTTTTTTTTTTTTGCGCCTGCAAAATGGTATTTTTACTTCCCACCCTCTACCCCTTCAAATGCCATAATGAATAAGAAGAATTATTGAAAATGAGGAGAAGGAGCTCCATACATATTTCAAAGCACTCATTAATGGAAGCAGAGTACCAATTTCATTTTTTGAAAGCGTATTTTAGCTTCCAACATACTGGAAAATTTTTACTGATTATGAATTACAGCATCACGTTAAAAAAATGCCTTTTGATGCTTTGTGCTTGGTGAAGAGAAGATCACACTTCTGTGTTTTTAATGATTAGTTACAGGCTTCACGGGAAAAAAAAAATCTCTGCATGATTTAGTGTAGCAATTTGGGGACAAATCTAGTTAGTGTCTATTAGTTAAGCATTTGCTGGTCTTAAGATCATTTCAAGCCACTCAAAAGTACACAGAAAGACACATGTAAGACAGAATTGAGCTAGATTCTCCGATTAGAGGGGGAGTAAGCAGGAGGGGGTGGACCTACTGAAGTGTCTTCTTTATGTATTGAAATGATGTTGCAGTCGGTTATTTCATAGTGCCGTATTAAACAACTTTACATCACAGTCTTAACGATATTCACCTCTTCATATTCCTTTGAAATAATTAAGGAGATTGCACTTACCAAGAAGTGTTGAGGCAGCAATTGCACCTTGCCTTATACCATCTTCCCTGAGAACTCACGTGTCAACCATGCTGCGTAACAAACATCCAGCTAATCTCAATGGTGCTCAACCATAAGTAGGTCCTTTTGAATGGAGTCAGCACCTGAGCTGGGTTGGCTGGGCTCTCTATGTGTTCACTGAGGGAACCAGTTTAAGCAGATGGCGGTTTCTAAGGACAGGTTTTTCAAAGCTCAGCAGAAGCCCAATTGTTTGAGCAGCCTGGGCAAGCACATGTTGAGCTTTTGCTTTTATCACATATCACATCTGCTGACAGGTACCTGGCCAAAGCAGATTACACCCACATCCAGAGCTAAGAGGCAAAGGAAATGCACTTAGACCACAAAGGTATCTGGGGAGGAAAGAGGCACTGTGGAATAATGATCTGATGTATCATAGGATGATGAAAAAAATTGGGTTTTTTCCAAACCAAACTTGCAAAATAAATAATGCTGGTACATGCCATCTATATTCACACAAGTAACCTATGATATCCTTTCAAATGATTTTTTTTTTTGGCATAATGCCTTGCTAAGAAAAACAATGGGCAGAACATTCCAAGTAAGTATTTTCCAGAAAAATTCTCAGGCATTTCAGTTAAATGCAAACAAACTCAAAAAAAAAAAAAAAAGCTCATTATTCATTATGTTGATAAAATATTTCATAGAAGGAGCAGTTTTGGTATCAGAAAACAGGGTTCCAAACTCAAATTGACAACGTTATCTCCTTCCTAGATGCTTTTTCTGTTACGTAGCCCCAAGTACCAAGAATGACGTAATTAAAAATGCACAAACACTATAGGAAGAATTTTAAGAGTAAGTGACCGCTCAGTTGTCAACAAAGTTAGGGAACTGGAGGGCTCTCAAATTTTTTTCTTCAGATAGAAGACAGATATAGACAATGCTAGGCGACCTGTTATTTCTTGTGTTCTCGTGAAAGTTCATTTGGTTGTCGACGGATGCAAAAGAAAGACCATCAACTGCCAGCCCAGCAGATGATAGAGTGCAAATCCATGGATCTAATTATCTGGTCCTGAATGGTGGATGGACTCACTATGCAGCTGTTCTGTTATACCAGAGACAGTAGGCTCTGCATATTAAGTCGAAGTTTTTCTCTTCTGCCACACTTTTAACCTACCTGCCCTAAGTTACATCACAGAAAAAACGATCACTTGTGCAGGATTCAAAAGAGGAGGTTTCACATATATTGGTAATGACCAGCTCTCCTTCTCAAACCCTTCACAAAGAAGAACAGAAAGAAAAGCAGAAGGAAGGAGGGAGGAGAGAGGGAAGGAAGTCTCTGTTAAGCTTTCCATAGTGAACATCTATTGCTTTACCTGCCCATCACCCATTCTGTCCTACTCTCTGGGTCAGGGTGGATAGGATGGAGTCCTGACTGCTCTTCTACCATCCTGCATTGTAAGCATCACACCAAGGAAGGTGCACTCATCTAGCACATTGTCCCCTGATGGGCAGAGTGATGTTTTCATGCATGGGACTGTGGTGTAACCCAGTCGAGACACACACAGACACACACACACACACACACACACACACACACACACACACACACACTTGCCAGAAGCATCCGGAAAGAAGAAGTATCTTTCCATTCAGATGAATGAAGTCCACTAGGACTTTAAGTCTGGAGTTGCCCAGGATGCCATTCAGAGCAAGCACGCCTCGTACTGTGTCTGCCAGCCACAAGGAAGCAGAGCCGAGGACTGTACAGGAAGGACCCGAGACCCCGTGCTTTGCTCTCTGGGCTCCGTTATGCCAAATCTACTTCTGCCTTGTTGCCGCTAAAATGACTGAATCACGTGCCTGTTGCTTGTGATCAGAAAGAAGGCGAGGTGGTGTTGGATTTCTCGGTTCTCCAGCTGGGAAACCTTGGATCATCTCCCTCCCTCCTTCCAGAGTTCTGTATTCACATCTGTATCCATGCATCCATCATTGGTTCCCGACCTCTTGAAATAGAATGCATGTTTATCACCCTTGGGACTTTTAGAATGTGACAAGTATTAGTATTTTAAGTCCATGTTAAAAGGAATTGTTGGGTGAAACAAAACATACAGTGTTTTACTTGGAAGGTCCAGTTTTATTAATCCCACTCTGTTCTTACTGTATCTGGAGATATTTTTGGAAACAAGAGTGGAGGTAATGAAATAATTATGAAAATATCTTGAAAATCGCTTCATATTTTATAGCTTACATTGATGCTCCATACTATTATCACAGTAGGAGAGAATCCTCTGGCACCAGAAAAAGCCACAAAAAAAGTAATGAATAGCAATTTCCTGTTAGTTTATGTTTGTTTCGCTGTTCACAATGATTGCTTTGGTACTATTTTCAATTATTACGGATGTTAAGATGCACTTAATAGCTATCACAGCACCAGATAGACTCCTTCGCCATTTAACAAGTGTCCAAATTTATAGTTTTTTATTATAGCTTGTTTTCCTGTTTCTATATAAATGTGTGGCTACATACTTTATGGAGTTTACTACGTCCCTAGCATGGGGGAAAAGGAAAATTATTATTACTAAATAATTTTTTTTCAGGAAATAAGCTGACAGCAGAAAGACAGAGTAAACCTAGATGTTTCCGTCACTAGAGTCTCTCACGGGGATTCATTCAGCCATGCTGAACACCTGACAAGACATTTGCCTCATGAAGACCAAACACCTTGGTAAATAGGGATGATAACTTATCTTTGAAGAGGTAAAATAGAAGTTGGTATTACCCAATAAATATTTGGTGAAGTTAAAAATACTACGTTTCACAAAAGAAAAAAACCTAAAAAAAAAAATGTTGGTTAGAAGAAACCACAAAGTAATTAACATTTCTGGCAGAAGAGCTATGAAAAGTTTGACGGACATTGAATTCTAATGGAGTTGGTATGAGCATGGTATAATTTGGAAAATTTGCTCCATTGGAATTGATCTCTACTTCCCCAAAGACTTTTCAGAATTAATCTACTGCTCAAAACCAATGGAGAAGAATTTCTTGTAAAAGCTACACTGTCTTTTGCTGTATGCCCAGCATTAGTTTTGGAATGAGTGACTGTATAGACAGTAGGACCCTTTGATAATGGAAGCGCGTTGTGATGAACAGCCCAGCATTTTCTACTGGCCTCTCGAGTCCTGTCAGAGCTCAAAGTAACCGTAGCGTCAGAACTGTTCTCACGGCTTTGAACTTATTGTTGACACGCTACCAACAAAAACGGATCTGCCAACATTAACAATAACAAATAACCCCTGCTGCGGTTTGGATAAGATTTGAGTGTGTCCCCCAGTGGCTCCTACTTTAGAAAGGTGGTCCTCAGTACGGCTATTTTGTCAAGTACTGGGACCTTTAAGAAATGGGACCAACTGAGAAGGTCACTAGGTCACTTAGGAGCTGTTCTCCACAGAGATCAATGTCACATAACGGTGTTGTAGGAGAGCAAGTCGGAATGCTGAATTGCTCTCTGACTTCATATTTTTCCAAGTGAGCTCTTCCTGACACAACTTGCTGTTAGCATGATATTGTCCATTTTAGGACACAGTCACAGGATCCTCCCCAGAGCCTAGCCAATGCCCTAGCCATGAACTTGAGCCTTCAGAACTGGGAGGTAATAAACCTCCTCTTATCTATAAAGTACTGAGTCTCAGGTATCTCATTATAGTCACAGAACATGGATTAATGCAATCCTCTAGCAATTGAAAATTATTCTCTTGGAAGTAAATTCCTAAGGTGATTCCTTCAAATAACTCTAGAGACCAACTGAACCTCCTTTCTAAGGCTCATTTTGCCTTCTGAAAAGACACCCAGATAGAGTATCCTGAAATCTCAAAGTTACCATTTCAGAAAATCAATAATAATAGTGCTCACCATTTTGTGTGTATTCCTCTGTAGTCTCACGGGGGGAAAATATACTTATGAACAAAATAAGGATAAATGTTAACTTTGACATAGAGAAAAACACATTAAAAGAAAGGGGCTCCATATTTCCAGAACTTGCTTATTGATGGTGTATTTAAATGGATGGCCTGACTTTCAAATATTATTCCTATTTATTTTTTATGATCATTCAGTATATTCAAAAAGAACACCACTCGCTTTGAGATAAAAACATAAATTTAGTTACAAGAGAACTTTTTGATCATAAAGAACCGTCCTCTAAATGTGACAATCAATGCCAATCTCCAGTGAATAGACCCATTGTGTCTTCACATAGAGCCATAAAAATTGAAATTATTGGCTAAACTATGACAAGGGAAATCTCAAGCAGTGTGGCCGTGTATGATAATTAATTAGTGGAAATTTCCACCCCTCATTTGACATTTTCCCACAAGTCCTTTTTGATATTGATCACCTGCACTCTGGTCACTCTTACCTCAATTTTCCATTTTGTTTTTCCTGAAAAATTGTTTTTTTTTTCAATTGAAGGTAATCTAACAATTATCCCCTCTATGGAAAAAATGACTTATACTTTTTTGCTAATATTTATTTAAATTCTGCCTTTGATAGTGTTGTACTTCCTGTTAAAAAAAAATCAAAGAAAGTAGAAAATTGAATTTTGAAAGAAAATGTGAAGAGGGTCTCCATTTTAAAATCCACAGTGAAAACCATGACTCTAGAGAAAGATGAAATATGAATTGTTGGGGCAGCAGAACGTTTCAATTGGGCAGCATGCACATTGGACAAAAAGAATACCCATTCCTCGCTCATATCCACACACGTACTTGCTCATAGAATCGATAATCACATGCAATGTGAGGTCATATCCTCCAAAGTCCCAGCGTGGAATCCCCGCTCAAAATTGGAACATGGCAGACCAATGGTGGTCTTGTGGGAGTAACCGTCTCTGGTGCATGTTTTTACATTTTGATTTGCTATCTACCATATACCCATTCCATCAATATACTGTTCAAAATAAACTAGCTAAAGATGTCACAGCATTTCCAAAGTTCTCTGTAAAGACGACCTGTGCTTTTCCACTCTTCATGCCCATGATTAATGGAAGCTGTGTTTCCAAACTATGTTCTGTGGCCACCTCTCACTTTCAGGAGATAGGGAAAGAGGGATGAGATGGAACTGGGACAATCACACCAACCTTCTAAAAATCAACCCCTTCTTTCTGTTCCAAAATATGTCAGATTCTTTGGAACTCCAGTGTTCATTCCATGTGGTTTCTGGGGGGCTCTGTGTATGTCTACTTTGCTGTGGGTCACCCTGAGTTCCATGGTAGGTTTCATGGTTTTATGAGGCTCTCAACTCAGCATCTTTCACATGTGATATTCAGGCAGGATCCAGGGTGCAAGCCAGACCTCTTTTCTCTATGGGCTTATGGGATATTCTGACCTCTACCTTTGCTGCAGAAGCCCCTTGTGGTATAAGGAAAAATCTAAGAGATCTTACCCAGAATGAAGGTGTGAGACAACATCTATCTGCCGGGTGTCTGCCCTTTAGCAACTCAAAATACCCCCTTCTCCTTTCTTGGGTTCTGAGCCTCCAAGGCACAAATTCAACAAGGGAAAGTAAGATCAATTTCCATTCTAGATCTCCTTTCTTCACTCCAGCTATAAGCACTGAGAAAAGTGGCCTCATAAAGAGGACTATAAACTGGGCGTGGTGACTCACGCCTGTAATCCCAGCTACTGGGGAGGCTGAGCAAGGAGGGTTACAAGTTCAAAGGCAGCCTCAGCAATTTAGCGAGACACTTAGAAACTCAATGAGACCCTGTCTCTACATAAAATACAAAATAGGGCTGGGGATTTGGCTCAGTGGTTAAGCAACTCTGGGTTCATTCCCTGATAATAAAAACAAAAACGAAATATATATGAATTGTGTGATAGGGTTATAACATTATAAAATAAGATGAAATATTATAATCAGATTAGTCAGTTTCACTATATCATGATGAAATACCTGAAGCATTTAACCTATGAAGACAGAAGGTTCAATTTGGCTCATGGTTGGGGAGGTGCCAGTCCAAGATGAGACATTTGGTTGTTGGTTTTGTTTGGTTTGGTTTTGCCACTGGTTATAGCAATACATTGTGGGGAAGCAAGTGCTAGGGAACACTGCTCACTCCATGAGCCAGGGAGCAAGAAGATTAAGAGGCTGAAATCCCATAATCACCTTCAAGGGGACACCCTCAAATACCTAAGGAAGTCCCACTAGGACCCACCTCTCCTCAGTTCCACTGTCTGGTAATAGTGCCAACCTGGGGACCAAGACATTGACACATGGACCTTGGAGAGAGTCTTATCTAAAAAATAAATCTCACCCCTTTTGATGTGTTTGGAAGATATGTCACAAATCCCCTAGGTTCACCTTCTGTTCCATTCTCCTTCTCCTTGCATTTGGTTTTCATTGCTGAGAAACACATCCCCACACCCACACAAACCCTTCTAGAACAGGAATGCAAGGAGGTAGCTCCGAAAAAATCAGCAGACCCAGGAGCGTGTGGAGGACTCTTTCCAGATGAAGATTTCTCATCTACAACCCTTTCTGCCTTACGTCTGAAGGGCAGTTCTGAGACTCTTCATTAGCAACAACAACAACAACAACAACAACAAAAATTGAAGCAAAGTTCCCGGCGAAGCTGATACACTCCATGCTGGGATCACAGTTTGAGAATCAATCAATCACTGAACAAGAAGACAAGTCAGGAAAAAGAAAAATATAAAAAATAAACACAAGAGAACAGAGGTGGTAGTTCACATAAGGTGTCAATTTAAATGGGCCCGGAGGTTCCCCAAGATAAACTTTAATTCTGGGTGGATCCGTGAGGTTGTTTCCAGGAAAGATTAGCATCTGAATCCTAATAGACGGGGGTCTCCAAAGTGCATCATACATAGCCCTCAGAGTCTGAATAGTACGAATTCTGTGAGAAGAAGGAATTTTCTTCCTTTTATCTCCTATCCCATGGCTCGAACTGGGTCAACTCATCCCATTTCCTGCCATCAGGACAGAATCTGTTGGTCCTGTTTCCCTGGAGAATGATACCACCACAGAACTCTAGGGTTTTACAACATCCCAGTGAAAGATCCATCTTAGTTGTTGTTAAGCCTTACAACAGAAGCAGACTCAGGAAACAAGATGGGTAAGATAAGTGACTGTATGTCAAGGCTTACTGAGCACTTAGATAGAAGCACTGGATTGTAAAACTTGATTCATAATCTAACCAGAGGAATCCAGGAGAGGTTACCAATGAGCAAAGGCAGGGTCCTTGACATTTTGAAAATATGAATCTAGAAACATTTGGGTACCCCCCCCCCCCGGGTTTGGAAGTGACCCGTGCAAGTAAAGTTCCCTGCAACTTCAACTTCATAAGCCATAGAGTGAATCCACCACAACTCCAACCATCTTCCTTGAGGTTGAGGAAAGAGGCCAATTGGCTAAGAAGGCAAGTCACACCCTCACCAAAGGTAAGCTGGAAAGCCACCTTGATCTAGCAGACTATTACACAATTACATATTCCATGTTCGAGTTTTATACACATGATTAATTTTTCAAATTAATCTTTCATACCTGTATGGGGACTTCCACAGGGATTCCTTTGAAGTGGAAAGAGAATTCTTTAAAGTAACCGTCTCTTAGGAAGGAATATTAATGTCAGTTGACCATTAAAAAAAAAATCCTTAGGTAAAGCAACAGCTTTGGGTTCGTTTTGAAAGTCTTCAATCATTGGCAGTATCAAACATCCATTTTATATAACCCCAATACATGGTTCCTTTAATTAACAGCGTCTAAAATTTCATTTCAATTGTGAGGGCTTAAATGTGTTCATTTAAATGTGTTTAGTGAAGGTAGTTTAGTGGTGTCTAAAACATAATATATTGTTTCCAGGCACACATAGAAATGCTATAAAGCCTTCAGAGTATGTATGAGTGTTTGGAGGATCAAATCTTCCAGATGATATACGCCAAGCCATGCTGAAAATTAGATGCATTTTAGAATCAGCTTTTTTAACATGCCATTATGTATTTTACTATTTACAGATAATGATGTTCAACAAATTAAAATCAACATGGAGTATGTGAAGAATAATCCAATACACTACCCACCTAGGAACTGAGGCAGAATAAGCATTATGAGAAGAAAAATAGTAAAATACGCATTGCATTTTTTTAATAAATCAACTCATTTATTTTTATAACACCTTTTAGGAGTGAAAAGGATACCAATATGCAAGCCAAATACCACCATAAAAATGTAATTTATAGAAAAAATAAAATTAAAAAGGCTTACTGAGACTTTTTTTTTCCACATTTGATTTTGGAAGGTCATTTTGAAATCAAAACAGGGCCTCTATGAAATACAAATCATAGCTTTTTATGAGCAAAATTAGGGTGATAAGGGGACAGTCCTTATTCATTTTTTTAAAGAGACTAAATGATATGAACCTCCAAAAAAAGGAAATATAAATAACCAATAAACACATGAAAAGATTTTCAACCTCAAATTAAAATTCAAACAGGTAACACTCTCCTGTTCAATGTTTGAGTGATAAATTACACACAGGGAATTTACCACATTCACCATTTCAATCCCATAATCCAGTGATACTATTTATATTGCAGAGCGTCACCATCAGACCGTCTATCCCAGATCTTTCCATCTTACTGACAATCTATACCCATGGAGTGGCATTCCTCTTAGCTCATTGCTTTAGCCTCTAGCAACTGCAATTCCACTTGGTGTGTCCATGAGTTGGTGTACTCTAAGGTGAAATCATCCAATATGTGTCTTGGTGGCTGATTTATTCACTTAGCATCATGCCTCAAAGTCTCTTTGCACTCTACCATGTGACACCCTGTGCTGCTTATGGATCTGTCAGCTTGAGGTTGTTTCTCCACTTTAGTCATTGGGATTCTATATTCTGTTCTTTGTTTTAGTCTTTCACACAACACTGTTTTCTTTACTATAGCTTTGTAGTAAAATCTGAGTTCCTTACATTCATATCCTCTATTTCTACTGATTTATGAAGGTTGTTTGTGTTATTAAGAGCCATTTGACAATCCATGAAATTTGGATTATTTTTTTCTATTTCTGGAAGAAATATTCCTTCAGTTTTTATAGGAATAATTCCATTATTCTTTAACTCACTTTGTTTAGTTTGGAAATATCAACAATATTAAATAGTTCAATCCATGGACATGGGATATCTTTCCCTGTATGTGTCTTTCCATGCCACTTGTTTTATCCATGTTTAGTTTTCAGTATAAAATCCCTTCCCTTCCTAGTTTAAGTTTAATCAAGAGTGCTTCATTATTCCTGATACTGTTGTTAATGAGACTGATTTCTTAATTTTCTTCTCAGATGGAACATTTTTTACTGTACTGAAACATATTTTTGCATATTGATTTTTTATAGCAAATTTACTACATTCGTTAGTTCTGACACTTTACAAATGGAATCTTTAGAGCTTTCTCTCTATAAAATAATTTACAAACAGAGATGAATTCACTTATCCCTTTCCCATTTAGATTCCTTTTATTTCTTTTTATTGCTCAATGACTCTGTATAGAATTTCTACTACTACATTGAATAAAAAGAGTGGCAGTGCATAAAAGGAATAGAGTGATTGGAAGGATAGAAAAACAAAACAATAGAGACGACAATAACTCACAATCCAGCTATATGGCACCTACAAGAATTTCACTTTAGGGGCTGGGGCTCAGTGATAGAGCACTCACCTGGGACATAGGAGACACTGGGTTTGATCCTCAGCACCACATAAAAATAAATAAATAAATAAAACAAAGGAATTGTGTCCATCTACAACTAAAAAGGAAAAGAAAAGAATTTCACTTTATCCTAGGACCAACAAATTGAAAGTGAAAAGATAGAAAAATATTTTTCATGGAATTGGTAAGTAAAAGAAACCTAGACTGTCCATACTTACATTGGACAAAATAATCTTAAGGCCAAAAATGTTATCAGATAGAAATAAGAGCAGATTGAAAAAGGGTTAATTCACTAGGAAGATTATAATAATTATACTACACACTTACACACACACACACACACACACACACACACACACAGAGTACCTGAATGTATGAAGCAAACAAAGAGAAGACTGAAACATAATACTAGTAAGATATTTTAATGCTCCACTTTATGTGTTTAATGGATAGTTAAAGACAGAAGATCAGTGAAGACACAGAGGAAAACATGGGAGACAATGCATATCTGATATACACACCTTTAACAACCAATGGCAAAAAAAAAAATACCCACACATGTTTCTCATGAACACATAGAATATTCTCCAGGATAAAATACGTATTGGGTCAAAAACCAAGATATTTGAAATCCCAGTAAGTATTTTTCTGACCACAGTAGAATGAGACCAGAGGACAGTTACAGGAGGAAAACTAGGAAATTCAGGAACATGTAGAAGTTAAGCAAAGTATCCTTGAAATAAACCAAACGTCCACCCATGGATGAATGGACAAAGGAAACCTAGTATACAGACAAATGAAGTATCAGTCATAAATAGAATAATATTCTGTCAAATGGCACAATTTGATGGCATGCTGCCAAGTAACGTAAGCCAGTCATAGAAGGATGAAGATGGCAAGATCACACGTAATGTGAGGTATTTAAGTTAGTTAAGGTCATATAATGGTAGTTGCCAGGGATGGAAGGAAGGGGAAATGGGGGCTTCCAGGGGTCTGCTATGACCCATTGTATCTACAGTTAAAAATACTGTAGTGTACACTAAAAAGAAAGTTAAGAGCATAGATCTAATTATGTGGTTTTTTTTTTAATACAACAAAAAGGACGTAATCAACGATGTATGTTCTATTAGTGGCTTGGGTATTATTTTTAAATAAGCCATCTTTATTATGTTACATATCAAAATTAAAAATCAATGTGAAGCAGAAGCAGAGAACCCGAGGTCCCAAAGGTGTTTTAATTAATATTGGTTTAGATTAACATATCACATAGGGATCTCTGTTGATGGTTCTTTTGCTCACTTATTTTTTAATGGGGGCTTTTCACAGAGTTGCCCAGCTTCGTACACCCGAGTTATAATTTTGAGACTTACTAACGTAAAACTTGAGTGGAAAGCAAATTGTTTCAGGGAACATGTATTCATCTGTAAATAGAGCATCTCACTTTTCTGCTTCTCCTGGTACAGGAGTGTGCAGAGGGTCTAAATATGACATAGAAAAAAAGTGAATAACCTTTTTAAAGAAAAAAAAATGGCTCTCATGACCAACCAAGCATTCTGACTCTGGATTCAAACAAGAAATACAACAGCTTCCCAGTTATAAAAGTTCACAATTAAATGTCAATTTTTTTTTTCAGAAACCTGAGCTCAATCTCACTTTGATGGGAACAGGAAATTATAGAGATAGATCTTGATCAAAATGGAGAAATGGACACGGGAAGGGTATGGCTCATCTTGAGCCTCCATGGCAGGGGACTCCTTCCTCTCTGAATCTCTGTGTAACTCACTACTGCCCAAACCTCATAGCTAATTAGGAATAAAGCATTCAAGGCAGAGACTTGAGCTGCTTCCTCAGAGTGACACTTTACATAAATCTCTCCCAATAATTGATTTGATATTTTACTAACCCACTGTTCTGAATTAAGCTGCACAAGCAGTTTCAATTCACATTAACGCTGAACTTTTATGCACGCGCACCTTGCAATATGGAATACATGGTGCAATATGGAAATCTGCAATTCTATTTTAAAGTGATACCAACTCTTAATAGAGTTTTAGTATCAAAGGTATAAATCACTTTCGGGCAGAGTAAGAACGGTGAACCCTCCAGGTTCAGAAGACAGAAGACTACTGAACAAGACAGAATGATACGTTGTATTGTTGAATTGAAAGGTGTATGCAACAGGGAGAATTTTTTGCAGCTGATAGTCAAACTGAGTCAATAGAGGAACATTATGCTTTGTACTGACCACAGAAGATGTGAAAAGCTAGAATATTTTTTTTCTGAGGTGCCTCAGAGTTTCTGTTATGGCCTTAACCTTCCTCTTGTGAGCAATTCACCAGCTCCAGATCTCATAAATTGACCAAACCTGACCATAGCTGAAGGCACCAAGGTTGGTACATGCCCTTAAGGAATGTCTCCATCCATCAGTGGTCTGCAGACTCATCAGTGGACTGACTTGAAAGTTTTACAAGAGCAGTATATATACTGGATGGCGACTAAAGGCCCCAGCAAGATCTTTCCAGTGAAGCAGATTCAGTTGAGAGTCACACAGTAAAAATAGAAAAGCATCCAAGTCGGAAGACACTGGGCTCACTGGTATACAAGCAATTATGTGGAACCAAGCAGGACACAGAACAATTTAATAGTGGCTTGCAAGCATGAACAGAGCACAGCAGAGGGGGGAGGAATTATTTGGTTAGCAAAATATTTCAACAGGGATCACCGAATGCCTACTTAGAGGACAAAGGTTCAAGGAACTGGCTTATTGTAGATGCTGGCAGACACCTTTCTTTTTGACCCAAGACGGCATCCTACCACTCTATGAAATTTGTCTTTGTATCTTCGGGGATCTCTGCTACCTTGTCAAATATCCTTACAAACTCCTCCATTCTGGAATCAGTAAGCAAGAATATAACTTTGGTCCCTGAGATCTGCAAAGGTTCTACAGAATGCACTATGTCACCACCGCTTTGACTAATTTCATTTAATCAGCAGTCGTCCCAGAAGTCCAAGCACCTGAGCTAATTAGGTAAACAGTTCAAAACTATTATCAGAATTTCTTACCGGCAGAATCGACACGGATCTGTGCCTTGGATGGGGCATGAACTGTACTGTTTGCTACGTTCTCTATCAATTCACAGTCTATTAACATCAGGGTGGACTGCTAGCTGAATATTGATCCTTACCTTTATGCATGTGTTCATTCTCAGCATTAAGAGGAATGTAAGCCTGGTGCAGTGGTGCATGCCTGTAATCCTAGCGGCCCAGGAGGCTGAGGCAGGAGGATCGTGAGTTCAAAGCCAGCCTCAGCAACAGCGAGGCCTTAAGCAGCTCAGTGAGACCCTGTCTCTAAATAAAATACAAAACAGGGCTGGGGATGTGGCTCAAGTGTCAAGTACCTCTGAGTTCAATCCCTGGTAACCCCACCACCACCAACAACAAAAAAAGAGCAATGTAAAAACATTATTGAAACTATGGCTGTAACAGATATGGGAAAAAGTCAAAGACTGAGAAGCCTCTTAATTTTGAAAAAACAGACTAAATCTTGGTGAAATGGAATATATTTGTGTAAGATTTATAGGCCATGTGGATCAGGATTGAGAAAGCACAAGTTAATATTCTATCAAGACAAAAACTGGGCCATCCTTTCTCTTGCTGTTGGCATTTGGATTTTCAACCCTGCCCCAGATGGAGAATGTTTTATTGCTGAATAATGATGTGTTTTTTCAGCATTCCTGACTTGGTGGCTAGTAGCTAGCTAAAGCTGTGCTGAGCATTTTAAAAGAAAACAAAAGAGGCTGGCAAGGTGGTGCATGCCTGTAATCCCACTGGCTCAGGAGGCTGAGGCAGGAGGTTCCCAAGTTCAAAGCCAGCAACTTTGTGAGGCCCTGTCTCAAAACAACATAAAAAATAAAATGGCTTTAGAGTGGCTCAGTGGTTAAGGACCCCATGGGTTTCGTCCTGGTACCAAAAACAAAAAAAAAAAAAAAAAAGAAGAAGACAACAGAAGGATTTTTCCTTTAGCAGTAGTTCACAAGGAGTTAATTATTTGGGAAGAGAAAATGAAAAGATAAAATCAAAAATATTCTCAAAACTTATTTAGTATTAATAAATACCCACATTTATCATTTATTGTGCAGCAATTATTTCAGAAGGCCATATACATACATTCTACTCATTCTTAATTCAGTTCTTGCAGACTTGGGATTATTATCCTAATTTTAAGAATGAAAAAATCTAGGGTTAGAGAGATTTAAGAATGAAGGAACTAGGGTAAGACTCAACAAATTATGAGAATATTATTGAATGTTGATATCCAGAATTTCCAAAATCTGCTTGGATCCAAATTCCATGCTAAATCCAACATACCATTTTTTTTTCTATACTTAAAATGTGTTTTTTTTTCTGGCAAATTTTACCTATTGATATTTATATCTTTTGATATCACAAGAATTTGGGGCCTTTTTTCAAGATGAAGTATATTAGGAAATGAGATTAAAATGGTAAAATTAAATTGCTCGGAGACTTGCAAATTCCCACTGCTATGAGAATCATTTTGTGCAATGCAAATATGTTAACTGGCTAACGCTCAAAATTCTCCAGATTCAATTCTTTCTTTTTTTCTCCATAGAATACTAGTTATTTACTTTTGTACTGCTCATCCTTCGGTAAATCTCTTAATTTCCTTGGTAATGTTTATTTAAATAATTGGTCTCCTAAATGAAAGTGCAATTATTATAACACAATTTTTCTCCCATAAACTATACCCCCCCTCAACACACTCAATGATTAAAGTCCTCATTTAAACTCCCAATATCATTTCTAAAAAGTCTGCCTGCTATATTCAGGTTGGATATCATCTCACTGTTTGATTTCATATCCTTTTCTCTCCTGATAGAATCTTAACTTATTTGCTTTCCAGATTCTATTTTAGATGTTCAAAGTATCACTAGTAAGAAATTTGAGATATCACTAACAAAAGTTAATAGTAATTAATATAATTCTTGGAGTTTTCTTTTTTTCCCAGCTTTATTTTTTGTAAATTTATTTATTTTTTAAATACACAACAACAGTGGAATGCATTACAATCCTTATTACACATATATACCACAATTTTCATAGTGTTGATTGCATCATGATGTGGATGATCAAAAGAAGATACCCTGTTCACTAAGGAGACCCCTAAGTGTAGGTATGCTCTAAGAATCTGGGCAGGGTCAAATGCCCTCTAAGAACCCAGAATATACTGCAAACAAAAATGCACAATTGAATTAAAACCACATCAAGATGCACTTGATTTGTTTCCTAGTGATGTCAGAATCCTTTCCTAATCCATTTGTAATCACCAATCCTATTCCTAAAGGAAGACATATTTGGCCCTGACATGGCAAGTGGGGGGCCAAACATCTGGCTTTTGCATACTTTAATGACTCAGCCACATCAATGATTACAGCAGCTCAATTCACAATAGCTAAACTGTGGAACTAACCTAGATGTCCTCCAATAGATGCATGGATAAAGGAACTGTGGCATATATACACAGTGGAATATTACTCAGCATTAAAAGACAATAAAATCATGGCATTTGCAGGTAAATAGATGGAGTTGGAAAATATCATGCTAAGCAAAGTAAACCAATCCTAAAAAAACAAAGGCCAAATGTTCTCTCTGATTTTGGATGCTGATCCATAATGGGGGTTGGGGGTAGATTGGGGAGAATGGAGGAATGTTGATTGAGCAAAGGGGAGGGAGAAGAGGGGAGAGGACATGGGGGCAGGAAAGATGGTGGCACGAGATGAACATCATTACCCTCGGTACATGTACGCCTGCACATATGGTGCAACTCTACATTGTATACCACCAGAGAAATGAGAAGCTGTGCTCTATGTGTGTACAATGAACCAAAATGCATTCTGTTGTCATATATAACAATAATAATAAGAAGAAAAAATTTTTAAAATGAAATTTTTTTAAAAAAAATCTGGCTTTTGCTTCATTAACCAAATCATGAGCCAGGGCTGCATCTGTGGTCCTGTGGCCTGTGAGCTACAAGGGGCCCAAAGGTATAAGTGCCTTGCACTTGGTGTAACGTTCAACCGTTGCCATCTTGAAATTCTGTTTTTTTTTTTAACAAGGAACCTTAGACTTTCATGTTGGA
This sequence comes from Spermophilus citellus, assembly GCF_964194105.1. Taxonomy (NCBI): domain Eukaryota; kingdom Metazoa; phylum Chordata; class Mammalia; order Rodentia; family Sciuridae; genus Spermophilus; species Spermophilus citellus. The sequence goes on along the minus strand of NC_138201.1, from coordinate 7,150,481 downwards.
CTGAGTTCTGCAAACTACATAGCTACATTTGCTGTGTGCCCTGGTGTGTGGTGCTGAGGGCCCTCAGAGGAAGTGTTACTCTTTTCTGAACAAAGGTGCAGCATGGGTGAACAGTGATCAGGCTTTATATGTAAGAGGGTAAAAAAAAGTACATTTAATAGAAATGAAAATTAAATGATCAAAAGAATGGAAATGCTTTCAGAAAACAGATACTGGCAGATATGCATTTTCTGGGCTAGCCATTAATTGACATCCAGGGCTGTACCAAAGTGACTGAAATAAACATTAACTTGGTTTCTTTAAAGATCCATGTTAAACATGCATACATTTTCCACCAACTCCCATAGCCTGCCATTCTATGGCTCCATGCAGCTCAAAAGTCCTATGTATTTTGCCTGAGGACCTAGGTCTACAAAGAAAAATCACATCCTAACCTAGTATGATTGTGGGAACAGAGCACACAAGGGCTTTTTACCTTTTGTATTATAATCTATCATCCAAGTTCTCATCCTAAACAGACACAGGTGAAATCTCAAGATACCCAGATTCTTTCTTTGAAACATATTTAGGTGGCTGAGGTCTTCCAACTTTCCTCCCAAGAAATGTGGTACTTACAACACTTCTGGCTTTTAATATCCTCCAGGGAGATATAAAGCCCAGCAGAAAACTGTTTTCTGTCAAAATTACAATGGGCCTGAATATTTTAGCAATTTTGCCTACATTATGTAGTCTGATCAGGTTGGTCATTGACCAGGGGCTCACCCCTATCAACTGCATTAGCATTTAACTTGTTGCCTCAAATTACAAAGGTAACAAAAGTTTAAGGAGGTTACCAGAGATTTAATGCCCAACCAAAAAGAAAAAAGAATAGTTCTGAACTACACGGAGATGTTATCTTCCTCCTCTTCCCAATTTTAGTGATGATATAGAGAAGGTTTTCTTCCAGAAATTTGGCTTTCAAGAGGTTTAGAAGATGAAAGATCAAAGAACTAGTCAGAATCGAGTGAGATAATTTTACTTGAGATAATTAACATGAAAGGAAAAAAAGGTTTATTTTGGTTCTTGGTTTCAGAGCTCTCAGTGCCTGGCCTCCTGGTTCTGATGCTTTGGGTCTGTGATGACAAAATGGTTCATGATGGGAACACATGGTACATGTGGTCTTTTCAGCTCATGGTGGCCAGGAAGTGGAGAGGGAAAGGGAGAAAGAGAAGGAAAGAGAACTAAGAGAGAAGCACCAGGATTCCAATAATTCCCCCAATGGTGGACACGCCTCCAAAGACCTAACTTCCTCTAGATAGGCTCCACCTCTCCAAGGTTCAACCTTCTCCCACTAGGACTGTTAGATGAGGTATTACTTCCACTGCAGTGCCTGTCAAAGGTGAGGAAGAGTTAGTCACAGCACTGAGGTCTTCCTTGTTCATGAAGAAGCCAGCAGCACCCATGGTACAATGCTCCATTTGGACCTGCAGCGTCCCAGGTGGCCGGCCTTCCAGGGACAAGCACAACGTAGCAAACTTGCAGAATAGAGAACCAGATGCCCCCCACCCCTATCCAAGTGTTAGGATAACCATGCCTACGTCTACAAGTAGAATTCACTACATGCAAGAATCCAACCCCAACCACTTAGAGATGCCAAATGCCTTTCCTCCTCTTTGTATCTGGGGAGAGGAGCTTGGTCAAGGAGTTATTTGGAAAATACTCTTGAACTGTAGTTTGGATCTGAAATGTCTCCCAGAGGACTATGTGTTAAAGGCTTGGTCCTCATCTCACAGTCCTAGTGGGAGAAGATTGAATCTTGGAGAGGTGGAGCCTATCGAGAGGAAGTTAGGTCTTTGGAGGTGTGCCCACCCTTGAAGGAATTATTGGAGTTCTTGTGTTTCTCTCTTCTTTCTCTTTCCCTCTCTTTTTCCCTTTCTCTCCCCACTTCCTGGCCACCATGAGCTGAAAAGACCTCATGCACCACGTGTTCCCACTATGATCCATTTTGCCATCACCGACCCAAAGCCACAGAACCAGGTGGCCAGGCACTGAGACCTCAGAAACCAAGAACCAAAATAAACCTTTCCTCCTTTCATGTTAATTATCTCAGGTATTATGTCACAGTGATGGCAAACTGACTGAGCACATCAATTAACAAAGTATCTTAATAGATTTGTGCCCCATAATCTCTTCTATGTTGAGTGGCATTTTGACCCAACTCAATGGATAAGTCAACCATCCGCTCAATCACAATTTTTAAAAAAGGTATGGTATCCATATATTTTTTTCCCCTTTGAACTAAATGGTTATTTTGTCAAACACATCCAATACGGGTGGATTTGCTGACCTGTAATTGTGCAGGGTTTAGAATGTTCTTGGCTAAGCTGGTACCTGTATGAACACAGTGCTCAGCAGAGATAAATAATACACTGTTGGGTTAAGTGTTTCAAGTGCAGAGTGGGGTGCGAATAAAACACTATGTGAAAACATGAACTCATGCATACAGAGCAGAGTGGCAGATAGAGGTATAAGTGCTAGAAGGAATATCTTAGCAAGAAAAAATGTTGCTGTGCTCAACACAGGAATATATTATCATAGAGACCCATTAGCAGGAGCTGATTACCAAATACCTTTTGGGTGTGCAAAGGCGAATTACCTCCAGGGATCGGCTCAGCCTTCCCTGTGGTGTCTCATTGTTCCATTGTCTGCAGAACCGCCTCTTCCTTCCCCCATCTCAACAACACAGAATTACCAAAGCAAAAACAGCTCTCAGAAATCATTTGTTCCTTCGCCTGTTCCCAAGCCAAGTTATGCAAAATAATCATTAAGACTCTTAGGCAATAAACTTGATTGTCATCTGCTTTTGGACCCCTACGAGCGATTCAAAGTGTTGCTGGCAACACATAAACACAATTTCCACTGACGAGAATTGTTCAGAGACCATGCTGATGTTCCTCACAACCTTATTGTTCTAAGACAAAGAGAGATTACTCTAAAATTAAAGATCCCACCCTATTAAAAAAAAAAAAAGAGAGAGAGAGGGAGAGAAAGAAAATTGTAGACATCTGCAGATTGAAGCATCCCAGTGGTATTCAGAATGCTTATCCTGCGACTGGTATTTATTCCCCTCTACACAGAAAAGCACAACAGAAATGGAGCAAAAAAAAAAAAAATAGAGGAAAAAATATAAAAGCAAAGATGAATTTATAAAGATGTTTATCTTTGGTCAGTCATTAGGAAGAGGGTCTTTTATAAGTTAAGTAGGTGATTGTGAATTAGTGAGAAAATAACAATAAATCAGTGAAATCTCTTTCTTAGGAGACCACCCTGAGAAAAAGCAAGCAGGATGAATGGATGATTGCTCTTTTAATGGGCACACTCACCTGCAAGAATGACTAAGAAGGTAGGTGTGATGGCACATGCCTGTAATCTCAGCAATTTGGGAGGCTGAGGCAGGAGGATCACAACTCCAAGGCCATCCTCTGCAACTTAGTGAGGACCTAAGCAATTTAGGAAGATCGTATCTCAAAAAGTAAAAAGGGCTGAAGGGTGGCTCAGTGGGTAAGCATTCCTGAGTTGTATCCCCTGTAATCACTGTGCCCCTTGAAAAACAGGAATGACTGAGAAGCAGAGGAAAACCAGTTACGACAATAGAAATACCTCCCTGGCATTCAAAGAAGCATGTACACCTGCTCTCTCTCACACACACACACACACACACACACACACACACACACGCAGCCTAGACTTACATTACATCTGACACTTGGTATTCAGATGACAAACCTTAAGAAAATAATCTCTGTCCTCAAGCAAGTTCACAAACTTGATGTGTATTCCAGAACTCTATTTTGAGTCATGTTTATTATTTAGAACCTGTCTCATTCCTTCAAAGTTTAAACATGGCTCAAATATTCACATAAACCAAACTGAAAATAAGTGGAAAAAATAAGACAAATATGTCAGGGCACTTAAAATAACACTGCAAGTGAGTTCACTTCAAAATATTCAGGGTACGTGTGTGATGCTGGCAAGTACCCACCTAGTGCCTAGCACAGAGTAGGTACTCAATAAATCAGCTTTCTCTCCCTGCCATTAACTGGTCTTAAAATCCTGATGTGCGACCCATCCATGGGGAGCAGTTTAAAATGTGCTATGAATTTCTAATTGCTTATTATCCAATGTGAGATACCTGAGAACACCAACAGTTGAAACTACATTATCCTTCACTTGCCTAATGGGAAAGCTTTTGAAACTTTGTAGCAGATACAGACTTCCTCTTCTGGCAATCCACATCTGGTGATTGACATTTTACAGCCCAGGCAAATTCACTCATGTTATTGTGTGCAATAATTATAACAGTAAACCAGGACGTAAATGAACTTGTGCTAGACATGAGCTCTGGGAAAGAGATTTTTCTTCTTTGGGTAGTCAAAACCCTGAGAGTGGGGGTATAAAAAATACACTGGATAATGGCACCATTGGAGTAAATATGGAATCCATCCAAAGGACAGCTTTATAGAAGAACATGTTGTCTGTGCCTTTCTTTGACTACTGAATTCCCAGATGCATGCCCCACTCTTTTGCGAAGCAAAAAGTAGAAGTTAAAGTCTGTTTCTGTGCCACAGTCTGGCTGGGCACAAATCATGAGCCGCCACAAAGCACTTGTATCTACAAACAGGAAACTTTATTGCCTGAACTCCAACAGCATTCCACGCACACTCTCCACTCTCGGGAACTCTCCCGAATGCCACAAGGCTCCTCCAGGAACCACCAACCGGAAATCCCTCCTTGGGCACTTCTCCAACCAATGAGAACTCTTCAGGAATCCCCATGAGAGCTCAACCGGAACTCAACGGGAACTCCGTGAGAACTCAAAAGTCATCATCTTTTTTTTTTTAATTTAATTTTTTTTTATTGTTGGTTGTTCAAAACATTACATAGTTCTTGATATATCATATTTCACACTTTGATTCAAGTGGGTTATGAACTCCCATTTTTACCCCGTATACAGATTGCAGAATCACATCAGTTACACTTCCACTGATTTACATATTGACATACTCATGTCTGTTGTATTCTGCTGCCTTTCCTATCCTCTACTATCCCCCCTCACCTCCCCTCCCCTCCCCTCTTCTCTCTCTACCCTACCCCCTCTACTGTAATTCATTTCTCCCCCTTGTATTATTTTTCCCTTACCCCACACTTCCTCTTGTATGTAATTTTGTATAACCCTGAGGGTCTCCTTCCATTTCCATGCAATTTCCCTTCTCTCTCCCTTTCCCTCCCACCTCTCATCCCTGTTTAATGTTAATCTTCTTCTCATGTTCTTCCTCCCTACTCTGTTCTTAGTTACTCTCCTTATAACAAAGAAGACATTTGGCATTTGTTTTTTAGGGATTGGCTAGCTTCACTTAGCATAATCTGCTCTAATGCCATCCATTTCCCTCCAAATTCTATGATTTTGTCATTTTTTAATGCAGAGTAATACTCCATTGTGTATAAATGCCACATTTTTTTTAATCCATTCATCTATTGAAGGGCATCTAGGTTGGTTCCACAGTCTTGCTATCGTGAATTGTGCTGCTATGAACATCGATGTAGCAGTGTCCCTGTAGCATGCTCTTTTTAGGTCTTTAGGGAATAGACCGAGAAGGGGAATAGCTGGGTCAAATGGTGGTTCCATTCCCAGCTTTCCAAGAAATCTCCATACTTCTTTCCAAATTGGCTGCACCAATTTGCAGTCCCACCAACAATGAACAAGTGTACCCTTTTCCCCGCATCCTCGCCAGCACTTGTTGTTGTTTGACTTCATAATGGCTGCCAATCTTACTGGAGTGAGATGGTATCTTAGGGTGGTTTTGATTTGCATTTCTCTGACTGCTAGAGATGGTGAGCATTTTTTCATGTACTTGTTGATTGGCACAGAAACCAATCCACAAAACTACAACTATCTTATATTTGATAAAGGGGCTGAAAGCATGCAATGGAGGAAGGATAGCATCTTCAACAAATGGTGCTGGGAAAACTGGAAATCCATATGCAACAAAATGAAACTGAATCCCTTTCTCTCGCCATGCACAAAAGTTAACTCAAAATGGATCAAGGAGCTTGATATCAAATCAGAGACTCTGCGTCTGATAGAAGAAAAAGTTGGCTATGATCTACATATTGTGGGGTCGGGCTCCAAATTCCTCAATAGGACACCCATAGCACAAGAGTAAATAACTAGAATCAACAAATGGGACTTACTCAAGCTAAAAAGTTTTTTCTCAGCAAAAGAAACAATAAGAGAGGTAAATAGGGAGCCTACATCCTGGGAACAAATTTTTACTCCTCACACTTCAGATAGAGCCCTAATATCCAGAGTATACAAAGAACTCAAAAAATTAGACAATAAGATAACAAATAACCCAATCAACAAATGGGCCAAGGATCTGTACAGACACTTCTCAGAGGAGGACATACAAAAGTCATCATCTTAAGGGCTCGCTGGCGTCACCTCTCAACCACTACTTCTGGCAAAAATGCCATGTGTCATCCCGACTCGGCTGTGGTCCTCAACATTTCTGTTTGCTGTGCCTGGAGCTTGTTATGGGTGATGGCGGCCCTGGCGGGTAGTTCCAAAGTAGCAGGTGCTGGACAGCTCCCTGGTGGCTGGTGTGATTTATTTTATTGGTACCAGGGATTGAACCCAAGGGTATTTAAACACTGAGATACATTCCCAACTCTTTTTAAAATTTTGAGACAGTCTCCTAAATTTTTTAGGGCCTGAGTTGCTGAGGCTGACCCTGAACTTGGAATCCTCCTGCTCTCAGCCTCCTGAGCCGCTGGGATTCCAGGCATGCACCACTGTGCCTGGCTGGGCTAGTATGATTTCCATCCCTTCTCTCTCTCTCTCTCTCTCTCTCTCTCTCTCTCTCCATCCCTGGAGATGGTGTCTCCCATTACTCAGTCATCTCTGTGCAGCTTTCTGATTCTCTTCTTGACTTTGTGAGCTTCTATGTCATCTGTGTCCTCAAATCTCTGCATTGAATTAATTATCTGTTTAAAATGGTTTCTGTATCCTGGCTGGATTCTGACTGATAAGTGACTGATTTGTTTGTGTAATATCATTTGCATCAATCTGTAATTATGCAGCATCCTTAAATTTTAATTCATTGAAGGATGAATCACTAATAACATTTGTGATAGGGGGAGCTAGGGTTGTGGCACAGTGGTAGAGTGCTTGCCTCGCATGTGCAAGACCCTGGGTTTGATCCTCAGCACCACATAAAAAATAAATAAGTGATAAATAAGTGATTATATATATATATATATAAAGATTTGTGATCCACCTTTAGATTAATTTATAAATATTGTCCTTTACACAGAGAATTTTGGGAGTTTCGTTTTTTTTTTATTTATTGGGACAGAGATTGAACCCATTGGGGCTTAACCACTGAACCACATCCCCAGCTCATTGGTGTTTTGATTTTGTTTTGGGTTTTTTTTTTAAATTTTATTTTATTTAAAAACCAACTCGCTGAGTTGCTGAGGGCCTTGCTAAATTGCTGAGGCTGGCTTTGAACTCGAAATCGTCCTGCCTCAGCCTCCAGAGCCACTGGGATTACAGGAATGTGCCACCACGCCCAGCAAGAAAAGCGAGATTTTGATGCTCTACAATTGAGAACAAAATTTTCACAAGGAGTAGAACCCTTCCAAGTTGGAGAACACTGATGGCTTTTCTTTATTTATGCTGTGGCCTTAATCATGGGATATGAATTATAAAGAGCATAACAGCTTTACCAGTTTGTATTAGTGGAACTTTGTGTCACTGGTGACTCTGGCCCAGTTTAGCCATTTCCCACTCCTCCAGAAAGTTTGGTGTTGTGCAGGTGACCACCCACAGGTGATGAACACCTGTGCCTGCCCTCACCTTATGATGGGGGCTGGATGTGCCCCGGGACCTTACTATGGCTTCATTGAGAAAAATCAGAGTTGATCAACCATTGCAACTTACCATGCTATGTCCACTAGCGTTTCCTTCCCTAAAAGCTAAATCTACCTAAATGACATCAATATCAAATCTTGTTTTTCAAGACTCTGGGGAATCAAGAATGGGCAGAAGAGTGAGAGAACATGGCCAATCAGAAGACATTTCAGACTACACTAGAATCTTCCCCTAAAATACACCTCCCTCCCCTTTCCCTCTTCGTACTCCTCCCTCTCACCCCTCCTTTACTCTTTCATTTCTTCTCTTTGTTCTCTATTTTCCTGGGTATGGAAAGGCATCAATAATCCTTCATGCTAATGTTTGAAAACCATTGTTTTAGACCAGAATGGTCCCCTACCCACCTATTTTTCCATTTTCCTCAGGGAATAATAAAGGACAGAAGATGCCTGTATTCCAGTTATTAATGTTTGTAGAATGGCTTTTCCCCCACCTTTGAAACTCACCTTTAAATCCTCTTAGGCAAATTCAATTGCAAGTTTTCCCTACATTATTAAAAAGGAAACAATATTTTGTAAGGAAGATACCTAGGTTAGACCTACGTGAATTCTGAATGTTAGTGAAAGACCCTACTCATTGACATTTATTTTCAGTGTAGCTGAGGGAAAGATGAGTGACTCCATAAATAAAACATTACTTTTTTAATTTTAATCACTTAATACTTGGGAAAATCAGTTTTCTCAAATAATCATATTTGAAATAGTTTTAAGGCTAGTGAAGGATTGTTATAGCAGTAATACCTACTGCTATTTTTGAATACGGACTATATAGCAGATATTAAATATTCCTAATAAACTTCTGATAGATATTATTATCTGCCTATTCAGAAGAGAAACTGAAGTTGCTCAAAGAGGAATAACTGGTCTAAGTTCCCAAATTTACCAAGTACCTTAGCTACAGCTTGAACTCAGGACTCTCTCTTTCACTACTCTGATATCACATGAAACTGTCCCTTTTACGTTTCTAAAAGGCACACCACCATTTTGGACAAGAGCTCGTCTTTAGTAAATGCATCTGTTCCTAAAGAGAACTTTCCGTGTGCAGATAGGTAACAGCTCGCATTATATTTTACAGGGTCACTTATTCACTGGGCAAATATTGACGGATATACTAAATTGTGCCCAGAGTAGCCAGGAAATATAAAATAAAAGCCTTAAGGTACCCGTTTTCCAGTTAAGTTGCAGTTGTCCTAGGTGGACGTGCAGTCAGGGTTGTGCTAGGGACACGCATTTGTAAATGCAAATCCAGAGCTGACAACACAAGTCAGGGAGAATAAAAGGGAGCCAGGTAGTGGGGGCATAAGGGCTCCCCAGAGAGGAGCCCTGAACTGTAGCATCGACAGACTCCCATGATGTATATGCTCCTACTATGGCCAGTTTCCAGACATTGAGGGACGTCACTAAACAGTGGAGAATGAGTAACGGCAGCAGCCTGCTCCAAGGGTCACCCAGTTCATCATGGTCACCCAGCCAACCCTGAACACCTGGGGCGCCTCCGAGTTTACCACCCAGAGAATAAAGTTCCTTTCTGTTTCTAAGCCTTCTATTTTATTCATTGCTGTGTAGTTCCCATCATTATTTCATTAGCACTCCAAAGCCAAATAACCCTGTCAGCTGATGGAGTCTGCTTTAGAGACGTGTCCATTATTTTACTCAGAAAAATGTCAGCATTTATTGTTGTTTGTTTCTTGGCTGTTATCTCCCACACTTAGCTGTGGATCTAGATTTTTTTATGTTTCCCTTTTCTTCTTTTTTTCCAAGGAAATGGAGCTGGGTTTTGATAGCAGGGGGAAGGGAGAGGATGTCAAATGAAAATGAGAAGTTGGCCATCTTCCTAAGCCATACGAACCAATATTAATTCAGGCGCGGTGTGATGAATTTGGTTTAAATGAATTAGTTCCTCCCAGCTACAAATGTGTTAAAAGCAGGAGGTGGTGAGTGATGACCGAGTCTAAATATATCACATATTAAACTGTGCAAAACTGTAGAAAGTACTCACAGAGACGAAACCTTGGAACGAGTGTCATTGCGTGACACGACAATTCAAAGAGGAAAATAAAATATCATAATCCTTATATTAGTTAACAAGAAAGAAAGAAAGAACAAGAAATAAGAGAGTCTACCATATAGGAGTCCTGATTTCTCCAAGACCCACAGAGCTCCTCTGGAAACCTCAGGCATTAAACATCTTCCAATTGAAACAACCTCAAAATGATGGTCTCGATTCCTGTTCTTTATAGCCCCCTGGGGAGTCCAACTCCAACCAGCTAGGTTGTTGCTAAAACCCATCCTCCTTGACAAAGGAAGCCAAAACAGGATCCCACACCTGTTGAGAAAGACTTGGGCTCCACCTAGATTGTTGACCCCTGGAAGGTGGTTGTGGGCTACAGCGTCCACAAATGAGGGTACTCTCAGCATGAACTTTCCCATACTGCTGTTGGAGTCCTCTTTATGGGTGCTCATTCATTTCTACTTAACAAGATCAGGAATTTACAATGATTCTCTCTCTCTCTCTCTCTCTCTCTCTCTCTCTCTCTCTCTCACACACACACACACACACACACACACACGGCTGGTGAGGATTTTGGAATCCACCATTTACTAACTCCATAATCATAAGCAAGATATCCACCATCTGGTTGAAACTGTTTTCTACTCTGCTAAAAGGGAATAACATCTACTGTCTAGCTCATAGGTTTTAAGTAAGTTCGTGACTTGATTGAAATTAAAGCTTACCAAATTTGCTGACCTAGTTTCAAAGCTTTTTAAAAAAGTTGTACTTTGATGAATATTGTCTACATAAAACCATATCAAGTCCTTTGGAGATTGAATAATCACCAGATGCAATAAGCCTTTTTGTTTTTCCAATGGAGTCACATGCACAAAACCAGATATGCATATACACATTCCACTTGTTATCTCTAGGAGAAAGGGACATTCTTGGTAATTTGTTTTATCCCCAAAGTAATCAGAATTCCCGACCTTTGTATTCTTTTTTTTTTTTTTTTGATACCAGTGATTGAACCCTGGGGTTCTTAATCACTGAGCCACATCCCCAGCCCATTTTTATATTTTATTTAGAGACAGGGTCTTGCTGAGTTGCATAGAGCCTCTGTAAATTGCTGAGGCTGGCTTTGAACTCCTCATTCTCCTGCCTCAGCCTTCTGAGCCACTAGGATTATAGCTGTGTGCCACCGCACCTGGAAAACTTCAGTCTTCACAGAGGGGCTCAATTACTATTTGTTCAAAGACACGTTTAAGCTTGAGAACTTACTAATATTCCACCAAAAATAATATGGTAGAATTCAACTTGGATTTAATATAAGAATCCTTGATTCATTAAGCTTTGAAGACTTAGCCAAATATGTTAATTTGGAACAGGAAAGGACAAATTGAGAAATTCTGTATAATCAGAGTCTAGTTTATGTGGGGCTAAAACTAATATTTTTACCTAGAAACTTTTATAAATATGACCAATTTTAATAGGATGTAGGTTAATTATATACATTTTAATTCATTATAATTAAATGATTAAAAAAGATCAGTGCCTTCAAAAGCTATGAACATGTAGCACAATGCACAATTTAATGCAGAAAGAGATGTTCTAAGAATGTCTTCCAGATTTAAAATAATAGATATTCATGCATGACTGCTGATATGGTTGGTTCTTCCAGATTTAATGCCTGTTAGTATAAATAAATAATGTTACCGATAGAATAAATTTCAAAATTCCCTAAACCAATAGGAGTGTCTTCAATGATGTCAGTGTTATACACACAGACCAGCAAAAGTAATATATATGTGCTACCTTTGTAGGTCTCTATTTAGTGAAGGAATAATGCATTACCTGAAAATAATATTTCATAATATAAAAGTAGCTAAATGACACGCCATAGTTAAGTATTATTTTTTTAAAAAATTTTATCATGTTTTTAAAAGTCACTTTTTTCAGTTTAGAGCCAATCTCATTTGATTAGCAATGCCTGTGATTGCGCAAAGCAAATTTGTGATGAATACCTGTGGCAAGAAATAAACTTTGCAGCCTAAGTGAAAAAGGTAACATTTAACCAAGGTTAGGTTTATGAGATTGTTTCAAACCAATGTTGTGTGAACCAGTGCTAACTGTAATATGCATTTTAATTCTTGGGAACTTCTTTTTAAATGCAGATTATTATTAGATGGGTAGGGGTGTAGTCTAAGATTTGATATTGCAACAACTCCCAAAATGGTATAAATGAGGCAGCTGGATGTCACTTCACATAAGAATGATCTGAAAATTCTAGGACAAATGATTACAAGTGTAAAATGCTACAATTTTAGTTATATAATTATAATACTCATATTAAAGCACAAAAACATTCTGATAACACCAAAGTCAGAATATGAGATTTACGGGTACACTGAGCTTTAACTTGCTTATTGAATCATCCTTTCATTCATTCATCAATATATGGCTCATTTTATATTATAGGTCAAGAATTTTAGTAAGGGTTAGCCTCCTTCCCTGATGGACACTGTGGGGAAATAAGATAGATATTAAGAAAGCAGAAGTTTCTAAACAAGAGACCCGGGAGCTACGATTCATCCTAGAATAGAGGCAAGCACAAAGCAGAAGTTTAATTCTGAATCAAAGTTTGCAATAAATATTGCACCGATGGGGACAAGGTATTGTTTGAATATTACCGGTTTCCTCCAAAACCAATCTCTTCTCATCACGATACCAAACCAAACCACACGAGGAATATAAAAAAGGAAGACTTTTGCCTTATTGGGTCCTCTGTTGTTGCCATCATCCCAAGAAGGAAACTCTCAATTAACTAATCTGAACTGTAATTGCCTGGTTTCTCAGCCCCTGGGGTAAATCAGTTTCCATCTATAAGATGGGTGAATGCATATTTCAGACAAATTGATAGTAAACACTTAAAGGAAGGAAAAGTCACTATGTTATCTAAGCAAAGGATGCCTTATTTTCTTAGAATGCTTTTGGTTGCAAAAATGGAATTCCAGAAGTCAGAGTTAGCAGAAGAATATTAGAATGTCTCAGGGCCTCTGGAACATAACAAGGGTTTTACATGCATGCTATAGAAAATCAGGGAAACTAACTGAGCTTGTCAGTTTCTTTCTGCCCACATGACTTATTCTTATTCTCAGCGCATGGTAGCTTTTACTGCTATGGAGTTGAGGAAGTAGGAAATGACCACTAACTTTAGCTCCTAAATTTTTTCCCTTATTTCTTCAAGAAAGCAGTCAGGAGAAAATCGGAGTCCTGATTTGCAGGAATGGTATTTTGATTGCTTGCACAGAGATAAAGTTGCCCATCTCTGAGTTAAAGAACTGCGGGTAAGCCAACCATGGTCGTGCATCCTGAAATCCCAGTGGCTTGGGAGGCTGAGACAGGAGGATCATAAGTTCAAAGCCAGCCTCAGCAAAAAGCCAGGTACTAAGCAATTCAGTGAGACTCTGTCTCTAAATAAAATACGAAAAAGGGCTGAGGATGTGGCTCAGTGGTTGAGTGCCCGTGAGTTCAATCCCAGAACCCACCCCCCAAAAAAGAACTGTGGGTAGGGGGTCTGGTCCCCTCTGTTCTTGGCAGCCTTTCATTTTCAAGAAGATGGGAAGAGGTTGGAGCCACAGAGTAAGGCAGAGATGAACAGACCTCAAGACACTGTCCACTTCAAGGAGTGGGTACTACATGGCTGACTACCCTGTACCCATTTCAGCAATTTCCCAATGCATAAGAGCTCTATAATTGGGATGGACTGATCAATTCCAAGAAGTCTTAGGTGTACTTCTGCCTATTCCCAGAATTCTATTCTTTCTGTGAACTTTTAGTTCAGGGATGTAAGTTCTCCAGCAATTTGGTCCTTAGGAGGAGAGGGTTGCTGGGATTGTCTTATGAAAATGTTACCTCACATTTCAATGTGTATGACAGCTCAATTCACAATAGCAAATCTATGGAACCAACTTAGATGCCCTTCAGTAGACAGATACATAAAGAGAATGTGGTATATATACACAATGAAATATTACTCAGCCATAAAGAAGAATGAAATCATGCCACGTACCAGTAAATGGATGGAACTGGAGACTATCAAGCTAAGTGATATAAACCAATCCCCCAAAACCAAAAGGCCAAATATTCTGATATGTGGATGCTAACACACAATAAGAGATGGGGAGGAAAGAACAGATGTTCTTTGGACAGGAAAGAGTAGAATGAATCAGACAAAACTTTTGTATGCTCATATATGAATACACAACCAGTAAAACTCTACATTATGTACAACCACAAGAGTGGGATCCTAATTAGAAAAAGTCATACTCCATGTATGCATAATATGTCAAAACACACTCTACTGTCATTTATATCTAAAAAGAATAAAAAACAATTATAAAAAAGGAAAAACAAAACAAAAACAATATAACTAGCCTATTAGTCAAAGGAAAAATAGTTGTTAAATTAAGAGGTCATTTCTCTTAAAATATCCTTGCCAATGTCAAGTACAAATTTTCTTTTATTAATCTGATGCTTTAAAAAAAATAATTCATCATGGTTCATATCTTTTCATATATTAAAATACCCCTGATGTCTTAGCAATGATGCAAGACAATTGGTAATTTCATACCCATATTTACATAATTTGCATGCTCAATTCTGAGACAAAGCTTCTGACTTTCCTTTTCCGTTTCTTATTGACTTTGAAAAAGATTTTTTTTTTTTTGGTGGTGGTCCTTGGGCTTGAACCCAGGGCCCTGTGCATGATGAGGGAACTGCTCTACCACCAGTTAAACCGCAGCCCATGATGTTTTCTCAGAGATCAATTAGAGTCAGTGTCTGTTTGCTGGTATTGCACACAAAAATAAGTAAATATTTCAGACCAAGGAAGAAACAAAGGGAATAGGTTTTCTCACATTTGCCAATATGTAACAACCAAATTAAAAGGTAAAATTTTAACACATGTGTGGGTTGTCTTAGGAAAAAAGCAATGGTTTGATCCAAAGTTCTACTACTACAACTTCCTTCAAATTAGTGGATAGTTTTGACCTTGAGAGAGATCAAACTATTCCAAATTTTTAATAAAGGTACAGGTGGTTTGTTGTATCCTTCGTCCTTTATTCAACTGGTTCTACCATTATTATATTAAATGAAGATAGGTTAACAAAGACTCTAACCAGGTCTTTGGTATCTGACAGTTCACTCCAGTTACAATGTTTTTTAAAGTTCATGTTAGGCATTGAAAAAAATCTAGAAAGTTTTTAATAGCATATTATGTTTTCAAAAAATTCTAGTTTATGAACAGAATGTAAAATATACCCTAAGATTTTTACCTTCTCACTGCAGTACCCAAACTCCCATAGTCGGGTTTGTTCCCATACTCCTAGGCAAGACTTGTATCTTGCCAATTGATCAAAGAAATAGTATGTTTTGTTGACTACATGTCGGATTCTGAGCAACTCAACTTTACCCACATTGTCCCAATTCAATTCATGAAATCAAATGCTTCTGTGGGGATAAAACATAAAAGAATTTCAGTCCAATGTCAATGAATTGCCCGATATTATGCAATATTGATGAGGCTCTTATATAGCATACCTAAACTTTTTTTTTTTTTTTTTTTTTTTGGTATCCGAGATTAAACCCAGGGGCCAGGGATGCTTAACCATTGAATCATATCCTCAGCCCTTTTTTTAAATTTAAAGACAGGGTCTTGCTAAGTCGTTTAGGGCCTCGCTAAATTGCTGAGGCTGGCTTTGAACTTGCAATCTTCCTGCCTCAGCCTCTGAAGCCACTAGGATTATAGGCATGGGCTACGGTGCCTGGCTTGAACTCTTATGTTTTAAACCTATGTTGAATCTCTCAGTCATGATTATAACAACAAGTATCATGTTGGTCATGAGAAACACATTTTTAGGTAAAACTTCGGTTTTTTCATCACACATATTCTTCCAGGACTAGTAAATATTATATTCATGCATGTATATGTGTTTCAAGAAACAGGGTGGGGATTTGGGAAACTAGAAAGATTATATATATTTCCTTCATACTATGTTTCCTTGAACCGATTTCTCGATACTATTAAGATTTCAAAATGACAGGAATGAAGAAAAAATATGGATATGACAATTCTCCACTGTTGACCCTTTGACCCGATCTGTTATGTTTCTTCTAATAGCTATATTAATCTTCATTTTCAGTATGGCACATACATAAGCAGAAGCATAAATGTATTTCCTTCTATTCCCTCAGTTTTGAAATACCTGTGCTGGTCTTTAAGCTTTAAAAATGCAAATGGATTTCAAAGTCAGAATGCTCACAAGTGATTCTTTTTACTTGAAAACACGCTACCTTTATGACCTTGACACAGTTATTTAATAGCTTAAGTCCCAGTTTTCTGAAAATTATAATAATACTCCTTATAAGATTGGGAGGATCATCTGAGACAATCATGTAAAGGGCTTGCTACTTACGTGTGCATGAAATATTTTTTAATATGCTCTGTACTCATTCCTGTTTGAGTTAAAAAAAAAACCAGTCTTTCTAAGGCGCATAAATTTTCATTTTTTTATTCCTGGATAAGAAGGAGGTTCCACCAACACACACACTTGAAGTATTTAAGCCACTATGGATTCTCACGAGGGTGGACTTCCAATACAGTTTGCTCAGAGGTGATTTAGAAAATACATATATATATTTTGAAATACTGACAATCTATATGGTGGTATGTCTGTGACTCTCAGCCAAGGGCAAATATAACCCCTGCCCCTGAGGCACGTGCAAAACTGTGAAGACATTTTAGTTTCATGCAACTTCAGGATGGGGGACTACTGATTCCAATGGTCAGAAGCCAGGAGTCCAGCAAAATTTCTACAATGCACAGTCAACTCCATAACAGAGCTGTCATATACAAATCATCAGTAGGACAAGACATGTAAAATCCCATACTATTCATGGGAGGGGCAGTGAGATCCTTCTTATTGTTCCTTCTCTAAAGGAGCCTATCATCCATTAAGGAAAGGAATATGCACATTCAATGCATAGAGATCTATGAAAATAAATGGGTATGATAGCTAACAGAAATTATAGGCTGGGTACCAGGCAGGGTATTGAGTGTCTTCTGTATTTTATTTCATTGAGTCCACAGGACAGAGTTTGGTTAGGATGCATAATTTATTGATAAAGGAATTAATCTAGCAGTGATATGGAATTTCCTAATCCTCCCTGAAGTGAAAGTCAAAGCATAATACAATCTAAGTTATTAGATGGACCCACGTCAAGGGTCAAATGTTCTCTGTCGTATATAGATGCTAAAGAAAAAGGGATGAAAAAGGAGATCTCACAGAAATAGGAGGGAGGTCAGTAGAGTAAAATGAGCACCAAGGGGGAGGGAGGGGACAGGGAAAGGTGGAGAATTTGGGAATGAAACGGACCAAAATTATATCAGACGCATGTCTGAATATACCACAATGCATTTCAATTTTATATATAACTATAATGCATTGATTAAAAAAATAGGAGGAGGATCAATGAAGAAGGGTAAGGAGGATGAAAGGGAGAGAGAGCGACATGGGTAGTTCTGGAAATTCAAATGAATAAAACTATGTTATATGCACTTAAGAATATGCCCAAATGAACCTCATTATACATAACACTACTATACTATAAACTAGATGTAAAAAATTCTTTAAGGAAAAAAAATCCATCAACCTATGGAGTCAATCTGCATTATTCATGAAAACCCTATTTGCCTATTCTCCTGTTTGCTAGGATTTCTTTGTAACCCCCACAAGGAACACGCACAGGGCTTGCACGGTCATGTGTGGACAAGCACAAGGTAGCTCACACCTTGAATCACTGTCTGCAGACACTCCTGGGTGAGGCGGAAGGTGCTGCTGTGCCTTCCTGTTTCTCTGCTCCTGCGACAATCAAGATTCCTCTTTGTGGGATATTTAGCGCCTCATTTTTTTTTCAGACTTCCGTCATTTTTATTGCAGATTTCACTATTGAAAGCATTCCCAGAGCACAGGAAGAGCTGCCTCACGTTTCCAACTGCAAAGAGGCTGTTGACGTGCCCTATGGAGATGACGGGTGTGTTAGATAAGCTTTGCCCAGACAGGAGCAGTCTGCAGATGGCTGGGCACACAGTGCTCGTGAATCAACAAGATCTAGCAATTAAAATGTCTTGGAACAGAAGCATTCAGGAACCTCATTCTGAATTCTCTGGGGAGCAAATGATTTGGTATTGGTTAATTCGATAATCTGGTGACGGTGCAGAACAACAAAACAAAGAGAGAAGCCCAGCATGGGGGGGTGTAGGCCTATAATCCCAGCAGCTCAGGAGGCTGAGGCAGGAGGATCGCAAGTTCAAAGCCAGCCTAAGCAATTTAGGGAGGCTCTAAGCAACTCGGTGGGATCCTATCTCTAAACAAAATACAAAATTAGAGCTGAGGTTGTGGATCAGTGGTCAAGTACCCCCAAATTCAATTCCTGGTACACTGCCCCACCTTCCAAAAAAAAATAAAAAGAAAGAGAGAATTGATTAACTACATCCAGAAGCAAGATTCCCCGTGGACCCAAGAAGAATAAATACAAAACCTATCAGCAGCTTGCTGGGGGGCCAGATTCAAAGGCTGGTGTCTATGGCTAGAAGATAATAGAGACCAAACATTTTATATGCAAAGGGAAGGCAGATAAGACTCCTCTGTGGAGGATAAACAATATCCTACCCAATAACAGTTGAGGGATGCTCAGAATGAGAGTTGGGGCTCTTCAGATCAAAAGTGTGATCCTACAAAGGAGGAGAAGATAAAAGAGTTCCAAGTCGAGCCTTGTGGTCATGAAGCCACCAACATCGAGAATAAAGAGGTTTTGAAAGCTACTTGGAATTTTGGAGGACATTCGTGAATTACATTACTTAAAATAACTCAGAAAGCAAATAGCTACTTGAGAGTAAGAGAAAACCTCCCAAGGAATCGTAAATGGACCAGAAGGAGACTCCTTGTTGGGGACCGTGGTTGTCAGAAGACAGAAAAGAGTATCTTCAATGGACATAAGTCACAGTCTGTTAATCTAGGGTTTCTATGACCAAGTAATTGCTATTTCAAGAGAAAGGATATATTCATCAGCTTTTTATAGCTCTATGGCCCAAAGACCCAACAAAACAATCTTGGAGAAGGAAAAGTTTATTTGAGGCTCACCATGTGAGAGTTCTCTGTCTGTACACAGGTGACTCCACAGCTCTGGGCCCCAGGGGACGCAGAGCATCATGGCAGAGGGAGGCTGGTCCACTCATGGCAATCAAAAAACAGCTCTTCTCTAGAGGGATAAAATATATACCTCAAAGGCACGCCCCCCAGAGACATACCTCCTCCAGCCACAACCCCCCTGCCCACTGTAACCACCCAGTTAGTCTGTATCAGTGGATTAATCTACTTGATTAGGCTGCATGTCTCCTTATCTAATCATTTCACCTCTGAATGTTCTTGCATTGTCTTTCATTAAAATTTGGGGGGATATCTCCTATCTAAACCATAACAGAAGGCAAACATGAAGATATTTTCAGACACACAAAGACTAAGCCCTGCTAAAAACCCTCACACACGTACAAACACCGAGGCCTGCTAGAAACTATCACAGACTTTGCCAACAATGAATCCACAGGAAAGGCACAGGCCCCAGGAAATGAGCTCAGAAAGGAAAGAAGTAGCCTAACACCTCTGATTCTAAAAGGAGTGAGCTTTTCTGAAATTGTGGTTTTTCTAAGCACATAGTTAAATGATGCTATAATAGAAACCATAGAGAGACTCTATGGTTATAACGGGTATTGACATGTGTTTGAGGGAAAGGTTATTTTAGCTATTTTACATAAAGGAGATAACATGGAACATATGTCCCTGTAAGATGTTCTCTCATTCTGCCACATTTCCTGGATCTTGTTCTAATTGAGCATTTCATGACCTTAGCAATGGTGCTGCATTTTGCTGGAGAGTTATCTGTGGAGAAGCGGCCTCCACCCTCCAGATCTGAGTACCAGACTCCTCCTTCCACTGTGACAGCCCCCAAATACCTCCAGATATTGCCCAAAATGTCCCCTGGGTTTGGAACACCAGTTGACAGCCCTGTTTTAACCCCACTAGCTACATACGACTCCAATATGGCAATACCTGAATTTATTTCGACATCCACCAACACATACTCATCCATATTGTTATAGTGTGCATGTTTTTTTTTTCATTGTAAATGATATAGCAATGAACATTTACACACAGCTCTTTATGCACAAAAGGCATTCCCAGAGGAAGAACTACCGTGTCCAAGGATATTTGCCTTTTTTTCTTTCTAATAAAGGGCTTAACACTAAATATTTCTTTTAGTCATAAAGCGCATCCCACTCTAAGAAATAAAATGGATGAAAAATTTGATATTCCATTTGCAAAAAAAATAGACTTAAAACCCTGGGCAATAATCAAGGTGTAAAAGGACGCAACATCCAAGGGAGGGATTACAGTTTAAAGCACACCCGGATGTGTAGCAGGAGTGACTGTAGATAAAACGAGCAAACTGTTCTTTCTTAGGAAGGTAAGGAACTTGCTTTACGTAGATGTGCAACGTGGTATAGGAGCTGATTTACAGGTATCCGTGACAGTAAAATTTTCTCAGGGGTGATTAAGAAAGGGACTTCTGAAAGGACTCCTTTGGTCAGGGATGGGATATTGACAAAAACACACTAAATTCGGGTCACATTTTTCAAAAAGGATGGAAACATTGAATACCTATGTTTAGAAGAATTTATAACTAATCACGTACGTTATGTGTTTACAGATGATCATAAAAATGAATCTATTTCCTAGACACCATCAAAAAGGAGAAATAAGAAGAATATGGAAAACTATGAAGTCAATAAAAGGCAGAAGGAAAAGAAAAAAAGATTAAGTATCATGCAAGACACAAGGAAAAAATTCAAATTTGTAAGTTTTTTATATAAATTTATTTTATGCCCACTTTGTAAGTTTTTTATATAAATTTATTTAAATGTCCACTTTGAAAAACATGCCCTCTAATCAGATAAAAATCAAATAGCCAGAAAAATATTTGAATATAAAGTGGAAAAACATACCATATATATTTCAACCACAATACAGTTGGTGTACCCATAGTTACACCCAAAAGAGAAAAAAACTAAAACAGAATAGAGTGGATACGGTGTGATAATAAAGAAGAAAAGCTGCCAAAGTTATAACAACCATACACTACTGTGAACTTAGGAACAAAAAAATTTAGGAAGAATTAACAGAAAAATTAATCATGAATCCAAAAATATTGCAGGCCATTCTTCTACATTTCTATTAAAAGCTAAGAGTAAAGGGCCGTGGTTGTGGCTCAGTGGTAGAGCGCTTGCCTAGCACCTTGGAGGCCCTGGGTTCGATCCTCAGCTCCACATAAAAATAAATCAATAAAATAAAGATATTGGGTCCAACTACAACTAAAAAATAAATATTAAAAAAAAAACTAAGAGTGAAACCAAACAGCAACAACAACATAACCTCAGAGAAGCTTTGCATGTCAAAATAATAAAAACTAGGCTGCGGCAGAGGGATCCTGAGTTTAAAGCCAGCCTTAGCAACAACAAGGCACTAAGCCATTCAGTGAGACCCTGTCTCTAAACAAAATATAAAATAGGGCTGGAGATGTGGCTCAGGGGTTGAGTGCCTCCGAGTTCAATCCCTGGTACCAAAAAAGTAATAAAAAAATATGATTTAATAATTTAACGACACATAGACCTTCTATTTAACAAAGATATATGTTTTTTTCTAAAAGGAATGTAATATTTTTTAAACTATTTTAACAAAATGAATGTGACTGCATCTGAAATCATTTTCATAAAAATTTGACAAAATTAATTGAAGATATAAATACCCTATGCATTGGCAATTCTACATTTTCATCTATGTATACTATAATTTCCAAATTTTTATGTTTCATGAATAAGTTAGAAATATGTATGAGATCTTGATCTCCTAGTACACAGATTGGCTGGGCAGGAACTGAGTAAGCCCAAATCTTAAAGGCACCCCTGAGTATGTGGAGTTAGGTATATTGACATTAGGAGAGAGAAAAAAAAATTCATTTAGTAACATGTACCATGATACAGAGAAAAAATAGAAATTCTTTCTAGAGAAAGCCTTGTACATATACAAATGATAAGCCAAATATATGATTCACTCTTTTGATAATGAAAATTAAAGTATATGATAATTAAAGGCAATTTTCTGGGGAAAAAGAATGTAATACAGCAAAAATAAAGGAATTAACTACATTTACTCATATCAAATGGAAAAATCTAAAACTATAAGAACAAATAGTAAGTTTGTTAAAGCCTATATAATCCTATAATAAACCCTCGGCTCAGGAGGCTGAGGCAGGAGGATCTCAGGTTCAAAGCTAGCCTCAGCAATTTAGTGAGGCCCTCAGCAACTTAGCAAGACCCTGTTTCAAATTTTTTTTTTTTAAAAAGGCTGGGGATGTGGCTTGGTGGTAAAGCACCCCCTAGGTCAATCCCCCAGTACCAAAAACCAAAAAAAAACCCTCTAGTCTATATAATATTATGGTATACTGGAAGACCCTCAGGGAAAGAGTGCAAAAACAATTCAAGAGGAAACCAGTATAGGATAGAAAAAAATATATATATATGAAGGAAATGTTTAGTGTTAACAAATACAGAATTGACAAACCATTATCTAGACAGACCAAGAAAAAAAAAAAACTTCTATAGCACAACTATGTGCATGCCAATCAATTATGTCGTGAAATGGGTAAATTCCTAGAAAGACCCAAACTACTAAAATTTAAAGAAATAAAAATTCAAATAGACCTACAACAATTACAGATACTTAGCGATTTTGGAAGTCCAAATCCCTGTACTAACTGCTGAACTATTCACAAAGTTTTCTCATAAAACAAAAAGCAGAACAAAAGAGAAGAAGAAAACTTCCAACCCAGAGACCATTATTACCCTGATACCAAAACCAAACACAGAGAAGCAAACCACCGGCTCTTCTCTTGTGTGCATGAATGCAAAAATCCTCAACTAAATATGAGCAAATTATGTCAAGCAATCTATAAAAAGCATTATTCACCATGACCTAGTCGGTCTACTCCGGGAATGCAAGGTTGATTTAACATGTGGGGAAAAATTAGCATCCAGAAGCCATATCAATAAAATAAAGAACAAGGACCAAATTATATTCAATAGGAAAAGAGTATCTAATAAAATTCAATGCCTTTTATAAAGGCACAAACTTATTAACATCCTTTCATAGTCTATTTCTTTTATTTATCCACACAAAGCGTTCTGCTTTGCAAATAGTGAAAATTAATATTAATGATTATTTAATACCTAAAAGACCCCATGTAAACTTATTTTTCTTAGTTTTTTATATTCATGATCTTAGGAGGACAATATTATCATTATGCAGAGATTAAGTTATCATTAAATATCTCACTGCTTGGTGTCCATGGTACCAATAAGCCAGAGAAGGTATGCTGAAGCTAAGGCACTGTAATGGTTCATTTGAATTGTCAACTTGATTGAATGAAGAGATGCCCATGATCAAGAAGTTTATGGGCGTGGCAATGAGGGTGTGTCTAGGAATGATTGGCATGTAGGATAGCCAACTGAAATGGAGACCCTCCCTAAGCATGGGGAGAACTGTCCAATAGGATGATGGCTTGGATATTATATAAGGAATAGTTTCTGAAGAAGCATGTGTCCAATAGCATCCAATATAAAATAGCAAAGAAAATACAATAACTGAGCTGTAGCATTAATTTTGAGTATTGATGTGGGGAAAAAAGTGAAAATCAAATTCTAACAATCGAAGGGTACTCAGACATCACTTTCTAGAAGTCACTACTTATTTCCACTTTAGAATACATCTCATGCTTATTACTCCAAATCAAGTCCACTGCTTCCCAAAGAGAAATGCATAAAAAAAAAAAAAACACATTAACACTTATGAGGGCTGTCAGCCATTTTAACATCTTTTTTTTTCCCCTACCAACTTTCCATCCCCTGTCAGATCATCCAAGGACTTTCTACAGGGTACTGCACAGAAAGAAACAGCTTTCTCCAAAGCTTAATTTATCGACTTTATTTGCAAATAGTTCAAAGACTTATTAAGTCATTATGCATTATTATTCAAAATGTCTTAATGACAGAACACTTTACCAGGACAGCTGGAAATTAGAATCTTTTCACTTGAGTGCAATAAGGTAATTGTACCCAATACCTGAGATGCCTATCCATAGCAGGTAGTCCCACTCAACCCCTGATTTGTTCATCTGTAACACATGAATCCAAGTTCAGAGTTTAGAGAATTATTAGGCACAGGAGAGGAGATTTTGAAAACAACCACAAGCATCAAAAGCAGAACTCATAAACTCTCTAACTGAATTGAAGAAAGCCAAGAAAATTATGGTTTTGAATTTCGATGATTTATATTAAGTAATCAGATTTACTATATGAATCCCCATTGTTATCAGAAAATGTAACACCAAATAAAACCATTTACACTTGGGGTAGAAAAGTAGGCAAATTCATAAAAACCACCACCACCACAACCACCACCATAAAATAAAAACAGGAGCATGGTTTATATATTTAAAAGATAAATATTTGTGGTTTTTAAAATATTATCTAAGACCTGTGATAAATCCATGTTTATTAGGAATATTTTTTAATATTATTGCTGGGGGGATGTACAAACTGTCAGTATGAAATCTATTTTGAAATTAGATTTTGAATAGTGAGAACATTTTTCAAAGTAAATTATTTATAGGACAAATATACTTTGAACCCAAAATATCAGGATCAAGATACTAATAAATGCCTACAAAAATTAATAAGCCTTTAAAAGATAAGTCAAAGACAGTAAAAAAAAAGATGTTTTTGATGGAATCATTTGTCTTTCTGAACATAACCTCAACACTCCTACCTCTCACATATATTTTGATTGTGGCTTTAAATCCCTGTCACTCACCCAGTCTGGATGGGTGTTAGTTCTACGCCAAGAAGCAACAGTTAATAGGATTCCACCCTGCCTGCTTCCGTCTCTGGAGCTGGAAGGAGGACAGACAAGCAAGCTAGTGACTTCAGAGGACCTTTGAAGTTCTCTTCCAGGGAAGGACCAAAACCTGAAGATAGGGGAGGACCAGCAGATCTGGGCTTCAGAAACAGGTCCAAGAGAGATGCCCATCATGCTGAGACTTGAAGGTCACAGGGAGAGGGCCAGAGGGCACCAGAAGGAATCAGGAAGGGAGAGTCATTTGTGTTTTTATAGCTTTCATGAAGCTGGAGATGCCAAGAACCTGGAGGGAGAGTGCTGGCTCCTGATCCATACTGCTTCATGGGCAGGCTGGCCTCCCGATTCCCACAGGAGCCAGGACAAGGCACTTAGGAAAACTTATTATCCATATAAAATAGGAGATTCCAGGCCTTGGCCTGAGAGCTCATGGGTAGGTCACTTGCCCAGCATGTGAGAGGCCCTAGTTTTGATACCTGGTATAAAATGATTTTTTTTTAATTTAAACAGGAGATTCCACAGGAGAGTCCAATATGCAATCTTAAGAATGTTCCAAGAAGCTTCTCTGGACCCAGGTATCTGTAATCTACATCTTCTCCCACCTGTGGAACAAGGGGAACTCTTTGATGTTTTTTCTTGCCAGGGATATCTTATATATTCTGTCTGATTTTCCAAGACAAACAACAAAAATAGCCACAACCCAACTCCATCTCTTCACCTAAAAATAATAAAATTTAAAAACCTACCCATTCTCTCTCTTCTCAGGTTTCCTGCAACAATGACTAATATCTGTCTTTGACAGATCTCGACTTACCCACCTCCTTCTATGGAGGGAGAGGAAGGCCTGCTTCATGGGGTGGTCTTAATGCGGGGGTTGAAGCCAGCTCTCTGCTCAAAATCACCCCACCCTTGACTTCATGCTCTGAGGCCACCATTGTGAAACCCACAGTACTTTTCAAACAAGGCAGGGGGTTGTGTTTTCTACTGCAGTGAACCCCACATATTACATCATCGATCCTGTAAGAAGAAAAGAACACAGAATCAACAAAGTAGCAATAGATACAGACCAGGGTTTTCAAGTCTCTGTGTTTTGTGTTTTGTTTGATCTCTTGACTACTTTTGCTATATATCTGTGCTTCCTAAACATTTTTACTAAATATCAACTATTTTCTTGTTATTGTTGTTGTTGTTTGTTTGTTTGTTTTTTGCAGGGCTCTGGATTGAAAGGAGGACCTCATGCATTCAACTCACTTTACAAAAAAAAAAAAAATTACTTTATTCCTGACTTGGCTTTAAGAAATGATATTTACGAAATATGTTTCTAATGTATTTTTGGAACAAATGAATACCATGAAAAATACATATCATGAGCACAGCCCCTAAAATTGTTCTGAATACTCTTGGAGAAAGCTTGCTACACGCTGGGACACATGAGACATCTAATGAAGACAATTTCATTGGAAACCCTCCCCTAATGTTTTGGGGCTTAGGAAACCACCCACCTCACACCTGAAGGCCTTAGATGCAAAGACTCCCTGACATTCTGCTACCTGTTTCCTGCTACCACTCCTCTCCTCAAAGCAAACCATGGAAACCAGAATTTTTCTTCCCCAAGATGCGTCAGAGAAACTAGAACGCTTTCTCACCAAAGCCAGCCATAAAGGCTAAAAAAATATTATCCCAATCTGCCCCCCATCTTTCTCTTGAAGTTGGTTATAAAGAAATTCTTACACTACTATTTTAGTCTGCTTTTTGTCACCATGACCAAAGACACCTGACAAACACAATAAGAAGAAAAAAAATGGTGGCTTGAGGTTTCAGAGGTCTCAGTTCATAGACAGTTGACTCCATATCTCTGGGTCCAAGGTGAGGCAGACCATCATGGTGGAAGGGTTTACAGGAGAAAAACACCTCAGGACACGGCAATCAGGAAGCATAGAGAGATCTCCACTCACCAGGGACAAAATACCAACCACACAGGTGGCCCCCAGGGACCTAGTCTTCCAGTTACACCCTACCTGCCTACAATTACTGCCCAGTTAATTCCTATCAGGGGATTAATCCACTGATTGGACGACAATTCTCTTTACCTAATCAGTTCACCTTGGAATCATCTTGCATTATTTTACATATTTAGGGGGACAACTTACCTCTAAACCATAAATTCTTTATTTAATGGTGGATCATAAGACACTAATTTTAGAAGGGGGTCTTCCTACACCCTTCCCAGGGGAAAAGGGTACCACCCAGAGAGGCCAAGAAGAATCTGGATGGACGGGCCATATTGGGTCTCTGCCCTCAGTCTGTTAGCATGAGGCCACACCCCTTTTGGCCCAGTCAGATTTCTGCAATTCTGTCCACACTTCATGGAACCCAAATGGTAGAACTGGCTGTTCACCCCTGGTTCTCAGGATCTTCAAAGTGTCATGTCAAACTTTGTTGCTTTTCTCTTGTGAGCCTGACTTTTGTTCTGCAGGTATCAGCCATGACCCATAGGACAGGAAGTAAAAAGACATCACCTCACAGGATAACAGTCACATTCCTAAAGAAGAGGCAAGCTATTTTGGTTTCTTAAAGCAGATTCAACATTGTTCTACCATGGAGCCCCTGTAAGTTTCTATGGTGTCTTCATTTAATGCATGCTAATCTTCCTCCCCTTTTTCCAGGTGTTAGGTATGTTGACAGCAGTCATCCATCCAGGTCAAGTATCGCCTCCTGCACAGCTGGTTTCATTAGTCCCAACTGAGAATCTCAAGATGTGAATACTATGCTCTGTTAGGCAGGAGACAGGCCCACTTAGGAACCTGAGATTTCAAATACTTTTACTCTATTACTTTCTTGCATATTCCACTCAAATAATACCTAAGCCACTCTCTGACTTAGGTATTCCTTTCTTTCTACTGTCACTCAAAATCTCTTCCTTAGGTAAGAGGGTACCCCAGGGTCTCTCCCATGTTCCACTCCAGCCTCCTCCCAGACCCCTCTGTCTCCACATGTTGGGGACTCCAATTGGTTCACAATGTTCCTGTACCCCTTCCTGGTTTGCCACCATTGAAAAAATATTTCCTGGCAGTCTATAACTGTTAATTATAACGCTTCTGATGTTTCCAATTTACATTTTATTTCTGACCCTGAAAAATGCATGAATTTATACATACCTACATGTATGTATATGTATTTGTGTATATTATGTGTTCATTATGTGTGTCTGTCTATCTATCTCCTACATTTCCTATATCTTAACTATGTTCTGTGGATCTGCTTTGGACATTGAAACACAAACAGACTCTGCTTAAATATTCTTTTAAAATAAAGCTTTATTATTTTCATCATCTTCTGTATTTACATTATTTTTATTGTTATGTAAGTCAGGTTCAAACCATTGTTCCAAATTTCTCAAATATTCCATTACTGGTTCTAAGCCCTTCCAAAAATCAATACTAAATAATTAAAGTATTCATCCTATCAGAAGCTCTTTTATGTCTTTCCCTCAACGGTTCAAAAATAAAATTCCTGGGCATTTTAAATAAAGTAACAGTATATTTAAATAAAAAATGGGGATAAGAAATATTAATCCCAGTTGATACATTTAAAAATCTGGTTTTTGACACTATGTTTTCTTCTGGCAAAGATGTGGGGAGGGACTCCATAAGCAATCACAACTTTGTGTTTGACACTGAAATTACTGTTTATGTGCTTATGCATTGAAATGTTATTTTAAGGTCTAGATTAATATCAATACATGAACTTATGCAAGAGCTATTATGGAGATTATGTGCCTGTTCTCTGTGTCCATGATCAGCCAATAATTACTTGGGCCAATCCCTCACCACACCTTCAACCATCGCTGTCTATCCTGACACCAACATTCATCAAAGTCTTGCAGATATAATTACAATAATTAGGACGAATTGTTGCAGATAAAATTCAAATATACTTTGGATCATTCTCTAAATTTGGAAAATGAAATGTTGCATGCTACCTCTCTACCTCTATGATATTTTTGCAAAAACAGAAAGAAAAAGCAAATATAAAATTTTTGATGCTGCAATCATTATTTAACCCTGCTTATCTTCTATTGAATGACATTGGGGTTTTCTTGGTACCATGAGCTGACATTCACCACAGTGCAGAATAGATGAGGTTTCCTTCCCTTGCAGCTTTCAAGTGTCACCGACTCTAAAATTTTAGGATTTGCTAAGTACTTGCCAGTAATTTTTTTTTTTTGCCTAAAAGAAACAGTTCTTCCACTTGGCTCCCTGAAAGGTTTTGTTTTAGTTTTCATTTGTTGCTTTTGCTTTATATTTTAGGTATTTATTTCTGCTGCCCATCTATTACTGAGCTTATCATATTATCATGAATTTCAGGTAGAAATTGAAAACAGGTGGATCCAAAAATCTGAATGCAGTGATAAATGTAAATCAATTTCCAAGATGAGTCAGCACATCAGAAATCAAGTAAAACATGAGAAGACAGTTTTTTAAAAACTATTTCAGATGACACACACACACATATTTAAGAACAGATTTTGAAATATCAGTATTAAAGATCATTTTTGAATACATTATCACCCTCTCTAAAATAACAGTTGTTAAGGCATCCATAAATAGGGATATGCAAAATAATAACAAGATATTTTCTAGCCCATATATGAAATCCTAATTCCAGATGTTTATGATACAAACTTGGGTGCGTGAAACACCTACATAAAAAAGTTTACATCCTCTACTGACTCAAGGACACATCAGTGAAAAGTTACAAAGTCGCCCATTTTATAAGATCCGACAATTGTATGCAATTGGTTCCTAAAAAGAACCCCAAACTGGAAGGGGTCTGGTTTCATTGATTTGGCCCTAGCCTTTCCCCCTAAGGCAGCTGTATGGAGAGATGTAATTTTCACCAGGGTTCACTGGGCCCTGGAGCCTCTTGGCTCAGGCCCTGTCATCTCTCACGCCACTCAAATGAAAAATGTATTTTTTTAAGGTCTGAAATGAATTTCCCCCCCTGCCAAACTTTCAGTCCCCTAGAATGAGTTTTTGACAGCTAACCTTATTTTATCAAGTAATACATCATCAAAGCAACATGGGTCTGATGGTCCATCATGCTGGTCTGGTTGAAGCATTACATCTGTAGATCATAAGACCTGCATCAACCAGGTAATCTATTCACCGCACTGTCACCAGACCCGTGGAAACTACACAGGCGACAGAGACCTTTCAAGGTTTATTGGAAGGAATATTATTTATTTAGCAAATCCTGTCTGGCTTTGGGGAAGAGAATCCATATCCACTGTACCTGGACACAGAAGCATTTAGGATTTTTCTGGGCTTCAATATATATATATATATATATATATATATATATATATATATATATATATGAATGATATTGGAAAAAAATGAAGCCAAATCAAAGGGACGGCCTTCCATTTCCTACTTAAAAATGGATGTCCAACTGTTATTTTTCAATCTCCTTTTAAAACTCTGCTGTGAGAGAAATTACAGCCTTCCACCAGAGCCAGGGGTGCAGGAAATGAAGTTTCTCGCTGATATATATATATATATATATATATATATATATATATATATGTAAAAATGTATATATTTTTAGCTTTTCTTTGTGAATAACTTGCTCCTCAGGTGTCTGCTCTGCTGTTGGAATGTCTGGACTACTCTTGGCCCCTCACAGTGACACTCTTTTGGTCCAACCAAGTTTAAGATTTCTTGCATAAAGCAAGCCCCTAAAATCCTGGCTCTGCCACTCGCTTACTGTGTGATCTCATTATTTGTCCGTTTGTGCGATATGGAAATCCTCATCACCCGGGATTTC
This sequence comes from Spermophilus citellus, assembly GCF_964194105.1. Taxonomy (NCBI): domain Eukaryota; kingdom Metazoa; phylum Chordata; class Mammalia; order Rodentia; family Sciuridae; genus Spermophilus; species Spermophilus citellus. The sequence goes on along the minus strand of NC_138201.1, from coordinate 7,119,602 downwards.
CATGGGAGTCAGATGAGATAATGCATATACAAAGTCAGGAGGAAATACTTCCCAAAGAAGAAAGTAATTAAGACTAGCTCTTATCATTGCTATCCTCATTTCTTCTCCCTAATTATTCTACCTGCTGCCCAATGACTGTCTCCTTACAACTTTACTGTAGCAATTGGACTTGGAGTCGGTCTCATCTTGAATATTACTTCCTTAGGGGGTCCTTCCCTAATTACTTCCCTCTGTTTTATGTTTTCATGGTACCAGATACTTTTCCTTAGGAATACACTGGGCAAGGGTATTTAGTGGGTTGGTAAATATCCATCTCACCCTGTGGTAAATTTAAGATGGCCCCAACTTTGCTACCCCTCCCATTGATAGAGACAAAGGATAATTTCCTCCCCTATGAATCTGGCAGGTCTTTGTGATTTCAGTGACTAACAGGATTTAAAGGAAGTGACGTTCTGTGACTGGAGAGGCATAACTCAGAAGAACTTCTCTGTGGCCCTCGCTGGGTTCTGCAAAAAGCTGTCTCTGAGGAAAGCTAGTGCCCATGTAAGAAAACCAACAACCCAGAGATGTCCCCAAGGAGCAATCAGGAAGGACACAAGGACAGGAAACAGAGAACAGCCCTGGACTAGTTCTCAGGTGACAGTCCACGCCACATTGGCCCGCCAGCCTTTAGCAACTGGATCTCCCAGCCACAGTTTGGCTCAAAGTTTTTTGTTTTTTTTTAGTTTTGGCTCAAAGTCAAAAACAAATGGAACAAAGACAAGCTCTTCCATTGCACCCACTCAGGGAGCAGAATCAGTGACTGCTGTGGTCTTATACCAGTACATGTTAGGGTGGTCCATCACCCAGAATTGGGTGACCAGAGAATCCACCTGTGCTATGAATTCCCGGAGGCCAGGAATCAGGCCCATGTCTTACTGCTTTATCACCAGGGCCCTTCAGGGGTCCAGCCTTCAGTAGGAGTTCAGTGAGTATGTGTCAAGTGAACCAGTAAAGTGGAAATATTAAAATATCAAAGAAACTGAGATCAGGATGAAGACAATCAGTGTAACTTTATTAGTAAATTGATCCCTTTATCATCCCCACGTGTGGATTCGCTTATCTAGATACAACAGAAATTCCACATGGTAGGGAGATGTCTTTCCATTTGGCACAAGTGATTGAGCATTATTTGAGTCAGATTTTTCACCGCTGTGACTGGAACAATTCTATAAGAGGAAAAGTTTACTTGGGGCTCACGGTTTCAGGGGTCTCAGTCCATGAACACCAGGCTCCATAGCTCAGGGCTTAAGATGAGGCTTAACATCATGGCGGAAGAGTGTGGAGGAGAGAAGCAGCTCCCATGGTGATCAGGAAACAAAGAGAGACTCCACTTGCCAGATACAAAGTATATACCCCATAGCTGTGCCCACCTCCTACAGCCACACCCTAGCAGCCTTCAGTCCCTATCAGGGGATTAATTCACTGATTGGGTTAAAGCTCTCATAACCCAACCATTTCTCCCCTGAACCTTCTTGTATTGTTTCACATGTGAGCTTTTTGGGGACACCACACATCCAAACCATATAAGCATCCATCCACTCTGCTCAGGTCATTGAAAAATAGCCAGAAACGACTTAATCCCTAACTTCCCAAACTCCACATTTGAGCTCTGTCCTTCTCAAACTATGGTCTATGGACCTGCATCAGAATTACCTGGAAAGGCTCATTAAATTTTCAGATTCCTGGGCCCCACCTCGTACATGCTGACTCAGAATCGTTACAGGTGAGACCCCACCATTTGCATTTTTTAACAAGCTACCTGGTGATTCTTACATACTTTGAAATGTGAACCCTGGTCTAAATCAGAGGATTTTTCAAAATTTTCCTTTCATCCTGGGGATACTTAAAAACTAAACACAGTAGATTTCTAGACCTTTCTCCAAATCCACCAAAATGTTGTCTTTAGGGACCAGGCATGAAAATCTTTTTGTGATGATTCTTAAAATTAAAATTGGAGAACAATGCTCATTTCTGTCTGTGTGTATGAAGAACATATAGTCACAAAATATCTTATGTCCTTAATTGCTCATGTGTTTAAGAGAGAGAGAGAGAGAGAGAGAGAGAGAGAGAGAGAGAGAGAGAGAGAGAGAAAAGTGATAGCTCCAAATCACACACCTAATAATAAGTCAGGTGGGGCACCAGTTTTCTAAGTCACTGAACTCTTCAGTATTATAGTAATATTACCTTAACTAAGATATATTTTATAATAGCAAAGAAAAATCAGGGCGCTGATACTGAAGCAGGGAGTGGTAAGATAGGCAATTTCATAGCAGATCCTGAAAAAAAACTACCTACTTTCAGGTGCAGAGGCACATACCTGTAATCCCAATGACTGAAGAGGCTGAGGCAGGAGGATTGCAAGTTCAAGGACAGCCTCAGCAACTTAGCAACATCCTTGAAAGAAACAGGGCTGGTGATATAGCTTGGTGGAAAAGTGCCCTTGGGTTCAATCAATAGTACCAAATGTATAAATAAATATGTGTATATATTTATTATATATTATATATGTATTATATACATACACACATACATATATATGTATGTGTATATATATACACATATGTATACATATAAGTGCATATGTACATTACCTAATTCTCTACCTACTCCATCTATGCTTACACATCACCTGCAAAATACTTCCCCATTATATAACTCCATTTATTAGCAATGTCTAGTATGGATTAGATGAATAGAAAATCATTGATAAATTCAAGAAAGAATGGAGGAGAGAGACTTCTTCCAACTCAATCTGATGCTGATATGGATATTGATTGTGGTCACCGAAAAAGATAACAGGCAGGATCATATAGCAGGTGCCTCGACTCTGAACAACTCAGCCTCTAAAGCAAGGGTCATGTTTATCTACTCATCCTTCTTCCCATCATGCACAGATTTGGATTGTTTCTCTCTCTCTCTCTCTCTCTCTCTCTCTCTCTCTCTCTCTGTGTGTGTGTGTGTGTGTGTGTGTGTGTGTGTGTGTGTGTGCATGTGTCTACATTAGCAAAGTGCAATGCAGGGGTTACACTCCCCAAAAATCTAAAGGCAAAGTTGGGTTTGAAGGTATCGCCTCTTCAATGTGTAAGTGTCTAACCACTGAATCATCTAGGGGTGTATTTGCAAAGAGAAACTGATGCAGATGTCAAAAGTGATGCGGATGTCTCAGCCTAACCCACACAGTATTTTCTTTCATTCCTAACACAATTACATTCTTTCTTTGTTTTTTGAAGAATATTCCATCATCACTTTTTTTGGAGGGAGGGGGCAAACTGACCATGTGGAATGAATTGTATTAAGGGGGAAGGAGTAACAATTAAGACAGAACATACCCAGTCCTCTCAAGGAGCTGGGTGAAGGGCAGAAGAGAGGGCACATGTCCATAACTTAAAGCAGACGGTATGCCCATCACTCAGCCATGGAAGGTCGAGACCAGGTGTTCTGAGATACGTGTTTTACGTTTGCTAGGATGCAGAGGATACAACCTGGTATGTCTTTGGAAGGAGCTATGGTATGTGAACTGAGCCTTGAAGGAGTTCAACAGAAGGCATGGGAAAGACATTGTATATTGAGAGACAGATCAATATACAATGAGCAAATATGAGCAAATTAAAGTGGTGGCGACAAGAGGGCACATTTTAGAGTATCTTTGTTCAATCACAGTGTGTACCAGGAAGGATGGTAAGAGACATTTTTAGAAATAACAGTTACACCATGCATGAATTTGACCTTTAGGTCAAAAAATACAAACAGTATTTTGTGATGAACTTCTACAAACTGCTTCTGATAATTGATGAAGGACGTCATGTTGACAAGTTACATTTGTAAAACTGGAGCATCCCATTTTTAACTGGAGTATCCGAATTACTTTGGCACAAAGAAGCAGCCTCAAGGTCTAACCGACTTGCAGAATTTCAGTTAAAGGATTTTCAAATCCATTTTCCCATTTATCCTGCCTTCATGGTTTCCAAAGCTACAATAAATGTCTGCTCCTCAGCCCAAATCTGAGGCTAAACCCTGTACCACCAGTTCTCCCATTAGAATCCACTTCTGTCCATATTCCTTCTCTAAGACTCTTCCTGTCTTTGACAACTTAGCCTTTCCCCCTCCATGACCTTGCATGGTTCCTTCAGTACAAAGACTTCTTGGTGCAGTAAGTCAACAAGTCCTAATTTACTGGACCACCCATCCTGCCCTGATGGCTTTAATCACATAGAGTTCCTCACTAACGATCAGCATTGTCCAAAGAACTAGGCGGCAAACCACATATGCAAATTTAAACTTTCTCCTTGTCCCATTCTACAAAGTAAAAAGTAGTGGAGGGAATTAATTGGTGCAATATGTTTTATTTAACAGCATATGTAAAGAATGGCTTCAACATGTCATCAACAGAAAAAAAAAATATTAATGAGACATTTCCCAGTATTATTTTTTTTATCTATGTCTTCCCAATCCAGTGTATATTTTATATTGATAGCACACTGAAGTTGGAACAACAACCTCTCAAGGGTTCAGTATCCATTTGTGGCTCTTGGCCGCCATATTGGAAAGGAGAGCTCTTCAACTAGGTTCTAAAGTAGAACTTTTTGAGTTCTTGGAAACATTATCTAATATTGTATTATCTAATAGAGTCACCACCAGCCCCTAGAAGTTGCTCAACACTTGAAATGTGGTTATTGTGACTGATAAGCTCACAATTTAAAATTTTATTTCATTTTAATGTATTTGAGTTTAAATAGCCATATGAGCTCCTGGCTTTAGTTTCAAACAACAGAGTTCTAGAAAATGGGAAGCCATTAAAATGTTTTGAGCAGTGTCGGGTCCTTTGTGGAACTGAAGTTTAGGACTATTAGTAGAGTGGAGAAATAACGATTTTAAATGGGGTCATTCCCAATAGTGCTTTAGAGCCGTGTCCCCTAAGTTAAGGAAGATTAAAGTCGTGGTGTTTGCTGACCCCTATCCGATCTACCATGACATCTATACCAGCAGTGCTATTTACCTCAATTACCCAGTCAAATCTCATGCTATGTCAAGCAGTAACTCAGAAAATGGCTTGTGTCCCTCCTGTATAATTTTAACATCTTCACTCTTCTACAGTTGACTCACGTCCCAGGGTGTCTGATGACCTTTAAATATTTCACCTGCATATAATTCCAACAGGGGTAGGACTGGTGAAAATTGATGATGCTTTAAAAACACACAATTATAAGAGGCTTCATTAAAAACAAAGCATGTTTCCATCAACTTGTCCTTTATATCAATACAATCTCTGAATCTTCAAGTTAACGGTCCAACTTTTTCCCCCTCTTAAAATGAACCGTAAAATTACACTTGGCCATCAAGAGTGCTGTAGCAGATAAGTAAGGCAATTTTCCTCCACATTTTTCCTTTTGTTGTCTATTCTTCTTGCAAAGTTCATTGCCTCTTCGATGAACCATAATGTGAATATTTGAGATGGTACAACAATTGAGCATGTACACTTAGGTCAAGCCAGGTGGGTGATGAACAGTGCATTCTAAATAGGTTACATGGAATAAAAGGTGTGTCAAGGAAGTTTCTACTAGATGGCAAACTCCTCTGCCTGGGACTTATTTTCAAAGAGAAGAAATCATTCCCTTGTTTAGTGTTTGAAAAGGCATTCAAGAACTTGACCCCAAACGTACATGTTACAGCATCTCATTTTTCAGGTAATTAAAAATACCATCATGAACTATCATACTGTAAATGATTATATATTGACTGTGTCTTCTCTAAATATTTTATGCATAGAGTTTAAAATGTAAAAGAATTTTTTTGCTTTCTCTCTGGGGACTATGCTCGGAATAGTCCGATTTGGGCTTCGTTATTGAATCATCTTTTAGGTAAAGACCACCGTAAGACCCCTAAATGGTCTTTGCAGAGGCTGTTAAGACCAGTTCGTTAATTGCTCTGTTAAAAGGGGACAACAGGACCTACTTCATGCAGCAAATAAGACAGAGCTTATGATGACAATACAGTGTTTGGTATTTAGCAAGCCAACATAGAGTCAATGTTACTACCCTTAATGGATACTGTATTTGTTGCAATTGGGGCTGTTTTTTTACACCCTGGAATCTTAGAGGTTTATCACACTAGAAGTTTATTTCTGGCTAATAAAAGTGCCTCATTGTCAAAGGGCTCTCCACCACATAGCGATGGAGAGACAAGAACTCTTTCTCTCCCGTGCTTCCAGAATCTTCAAGTGGCTTCTGAATTTTCCCTGGAGGTTACAGCCATTTCAGCCAGCTTGAAGAAGAATATAGAAAACACTTGAAGATGTGAAGTGGCTACTAGCTTTTCAGCCCACAGTACACAGTGCACATGATCTTGCTGAACCACAAAGAAGGCTGGGAAATGATTCCGCTGAGCACCCAGGAGAAAGAGAAAACAGCTTTCTGTGAACACACACCAGCTCTCACAAAAACATGATCACTTTTCCAAAGATCTACCTTGCTCTACATACAGTACTTGAGCTTATTTTTTAATTCATTAATTTATCTATTTTTCTTAATTTTTTTGGGGGGGGGTACCAGGGATTGAACCCAGGGATGTCTAACCACTGAGCCACATCTCCAGCCTTTTTTTTTATGTTGAGACAGGGTATCTTGCTTAGGGCCTCTCTAAGTGGTTGAGGATCACTTTGAGCTTGTGATCCTCCTGCCTCAGCCTCCCCAGTCGCTGGGATGACTGGTCTGTGTCACTGTGCCCAGCAGTAATTGAGTTCTTTTTTTTTTTTTTTTTTAAAGAGAGAGTGAGAGAGGAGAGAGAGAGAGAGAGAGAGAGAGAGAGAGAGAGAGAGAGAGAGAGAGAGAGAATTTTTAATATTTATTTTTAGTTCTCGGCGGACACAACATCTTTGTTGGTATGTGGTGCTGAGGATCGAACCCGGGCCGCACGCATGCCAGGCGAGCGCGCTACCGCTTGAGCCACATCCCCAGCCCCAAATTGAGTTCTTATTTGCAGAAACGTGTCTATCTTCAACAAGCGAAAGTAAAAAAAAAAAAAATGGAAGTGGTTTTCTGTGAGAGGAGAAAAGACACAGGGAGCCAAGGAAGAGCTGGGTAGTAGTGCTGTAGAGCAGTGGGATTCCCAGGTGCCATTTTTATTTTACACTTGGTCCCTTTGGGTTTCTGTGTGAAAGTGCTACCTCTGGTAATCAAATTCTCCCAAGTTTTTTAAAAGACAATCTTTCCTTGTATTGAGTAGAGGGAATCTAAAAGGAAGCCATGAAAGACATCCTCACTATTTATTTTGGCATATGATTTGGAAGAGAAGAGAAGGAAGGCGATGGGTTGCTCGGGGTGGATCCACGGACCCTTGCTTCTCTCCATTTCAAATAAAAATCCCATGGAGCCTTCATTTCTCTTTTCCTCTCTTTCTCTGTTCCTTCATCATTCATCTCCTTTGCTGTTGGTCAAACACACTTCAACTCCTTCAAGCACACCATCTGGCTTCCCCATATAGACCAAATTCTAACCTTGACATTGAGAGTTCTGCACTATTTCCTCCTCTTTTAATCTCATTTCTCTTCAGCATTAGCCTAGCTGATCAATCCCAGTGAACTGTCCCTCTATGTCCTGTCTGATTGTCTTAACCCAGAAATCTAAGCATGTGTGTCATTATAACTCCTGCTCCATGTCTATATGAATCTAGCACAAACCCCAGTGTGTGTATATATTCTCTTAACAATCATACTTACCTCTGGGTTACTTTTCAGTACCACATTTACATTACCCTTCTCTTTGCCTGAATTATGACAACTGGTAGACTGATCCCTTTCACCAACTTGACTCCAATTTCTCCTCTAAAAAGAAATTAAAAGAATTTCTCAGATTTATTTTGAAAATCACTCGGCCTTAAAGAAGAATGAATTTATGGCATTTGCCGGTAAAATGGATGGTGTTGGAGAATATCATGCTAAGTGAAATAAGCCCATCCTCAAAAAGCAGATGTTTTCTCTGATATGCAGATGCTAATTCACAATGGGTTAGGGGCAGCTAGGGATGAATAGAGGTACCTTAGATTAGGTAGAGAAGAGTGAAGGGAAGGGAGGGGTCTGGGGTAGAAGGCTGGTAGAATGAATCAGACACTCTTACCCTATGTACATATATAACTATGCTAATGATGGGATTCTACATCATGTACCACCAGAAGAACGAGAAATTATACTCCATCATGTATGATGTATCAAAGTGCCATCTACTGTCATGTCTAACTAATTAAAACAAATAAAAAATTAATGTTGACATAATTGTCGATTCACAGAGAAGTTACAAGACTACAAGAAAAAAAAATCTCACTCAAATGTCTCCAAAAGCCATTTAACTTATTTTTAGGATGCAATTAGAGCAGTTCCCTTCAAATGTACATCTCAGTGGGTCCTTCCCAGAAGAACTCTTGTTCTTCCGACAGAGACAGAGAATACACCTTCTCAATTAGTTTGTCGTGATCGCAGTCTTGCTTTTCACTTTGAGGGATGGAAAGGAGTATAGTCAGAGTTATGGTTTAGATGTGTGGCATTTCCTCAAAAGCTCCTGGGTGAGATAATACAAGAGTGTGAAATGCTGAGATTATGAGAGTTATAATCTAAACAGTGCATTAATCCGATGATGTGGAACTGGGTGGTAACCAAAGGCAGGTAAGATGTGGCTGAAGGAAGTAGGCCACTTGTGGGGGATGCATGTGGGGATTATACTTTGTTCCTGTTGAGCAGAACTCTTTCTTTGTTTCCTCGTGCCATGTGATATTCTGCCTCACTGCAGGCCTAGACCTATGAAGTCAGCCAACCGTGGACTGAACCTCTGAAAACATGAGCCACATAAACTCTTCGTTCTTCACATTGTTCTGGTCAGCTCTTTTGGTCACAAGAATAAAAAAGCAGGCTAAAACAGTCTGTGAGATTTCCTCTTAAGTATGACTCTAATCAAAATGCAGCTCCACACCAGAAGTCTCTTAGCTGACCTACAATTGGAGTCCATTGTCCATAATTAGGTTACAAGGTTGATTCCAGTTTCCTGTGGTTGGAAAGCATGTATTATTTGACAAAGGAAAATAGAATGGAATCCATGGGCTAAAATTCAACTAAAATTGCCCACTTGGGACCAGTCATGGTATAGACTGAATGTTTGTGTCTTTCCCAAATCCCTCTGTTGAAATCCTAAAGTAGGAGCTGAGATTTGGGGGAATTAATTAGGTCATAAGGGTAAAGCCTTCACAAACAGGATTAGTACCATTACAGGCAGAGACAGAAAACCTTGCTCTCTCTCCTCCCCATAACTTGAGAACATAAGAGGAGAAGATGGCCATCTACAGAGGATACACACCCACCAGACCTGGAATCGGCCAGCATCTTGATTTGAGACTTTTCAGCCCCCAGACCTGTAAGAAACAAATACCTTTTGTTTTAGCCACCTAATTTACAGAAATGTGTTCTGCTAGCCCGAACTGACTGAAGACACCACTCTCAAAGAGACCAAAGATCTTTTAGTGAGGAAATAGCTGGAAGGTGATACCTGGGTGATAATGCAGGAATCATTCTCGGTTGTGCCCCAGATCTTTCAGAAACCAAAAGAAAGTATGGGTTATCAGGGACTGTTAGGGTCTGTAAACAAGTCAGGATGGGGCGTGGCATTTTGCCAGAGGGAGTGGTTTGTGAAATAATGCCAGCGAGCCATTAAGCGTGGAGATTCCTTATTGGTTGACTGCTGTATCTAGTTTATGTTAATTAAGATAAGCTGTGTGGAATGTATACATACCCCTCCTGTTCTACAATAAACGGCTCCCACTCCTGCTGTATCAATGTACACAAGTTGCTCGTCACCCCTGTTAGTTTGCCCAGCCAGCCAGGCTGCGGCAAGGGACTTGCAATACCTCCCGTTGTAGTGTCCCTGGGTCCTATCCACACATCAAAACAGTTTTTCTTTAAAATATTGTTTCACAATAAACTTTATAAATTCATTAAATTTCTTTTCTTTGAGTTGGAGATGCAGCCCAGGGTCTTGCCCATGCTGAGCATGTACTCTACCCCTGAGCTGCCTCCACAGACCCTCCTTTCTTTAACTTTACATATTCTCTAAAGTTTCTGAAGAACTTTTAGTGACTTTTTTAAAAAAATCACCAAGATAATGTTCGTTACTCTAAGATGGGTAGGGAACTTTTTAGAATGCCTTATGTTTACACCATACCCTACATAGCTCCAAGCGCCACTGCGTACTGTACACCATTTAGTTGACCCCACAAGGTCAGTACCGTTGCCCTCCATCATATAGATGAGGAAATGGAAGCTTCTGGTAAAAACATTTGGGAATCTCCATATTCTACTTAGAGGTATATCAGAATTTGAACCAAGCCTCCGTATGTTCATCTTTTCAATTTCATGATTCCATGCACAATGAGAAAAGTGTGTTCTCTTTAATGAGAGAAAGAAGTCCGGGCACTTGAATTCTAAATTAATATAAAGCGTATGCATATTTTACATTTTAAGAGCACCTTTCACCATGGCTGTTGGAACCGAGCATTAATTTCTCAAATGTTTACCAAGCCTTGACACTGTGGGTTCAGCAAGTACAGCCACTCTTGTCCTAGAAACCAAAAACCATAAAAATTAATATATGTACACAAGAACATTTTGAAATCATCAGGGCACATATGAAAATGCTAGCAATTATATTATTGTTAAAAAATAGATTGGGGTACACTGAATATGAACAGCTATGAGCAAACCGCAATGTGTAAGTTGGGCATCTCCTTTCTGAAGCAGTCTGGGACCCATGGAAGAAACACAGGGGTAAGGTTTTTTGCAGGGTGAATACGGAGACAAAGCCAATAAAATATGTTTGATAGGTTACAGTGGAGCATAGACTTAGGTCAATCATTCCATTGGAAAAGTTTCCACTTAGTATTTATTTGAAAGGTTTTCAATGGTTAAATTCAAATTTGGGGGACAGGTGTATGTTTGTCACCATTTACACCAAGTTGGGTTTCACTTTGCTCACATAAAACCCAGGGCCCTGGAGCTGCTCAAGTCTAGGACCTCACAAGGATTTATTTTGACATTATATTCTGTTAAGATTATACTCCTATTTAACCACTCTCACATGCAGCTTAAATGACCATCCGTTACCCCCTAAGCTATTTTTATCATCCCAAAACCTACCAATGAGGAAACTGCATCTCAGAGAGTTAAAACAGAGGTGCCAGGATCAGGCTGTCTGTCTTCAGCCAAAATAAATTCTTCCTTGCTGTGCTGCCAAAAAAAAAATTCACCAGCACCCATGCTTTGGAATCAGACAGAATCTCATTTGCACCAGGAAGTGGGGTGTAATAACATTTCCATCCCATACACTTCCTGGGAGACAAAGTCAGGTCATCCTTACGAAGTGTCAAGGTGCATGAAGCACACCATTGGTGTCGGCTGTTGTGAGGAACAACTCCTAGAATTGACGGGGTACAGATGTGTGGCCTGGAATATTCTAAGAAGATCCCATACATTTGCTCAATGCATCCATGGTAACATTAGCTGGGAACCAAATGGAGTTCTGCAGAGAAAATGGGTATGTTAAATAAACATCAACGCCACAGGTACTTGCAAAGAGCTACTCTCCATTCAGCAGTTTCTGAGTCACTGGTGATACAGCCCTGCTTTCGGGGACTTGCACTCTAGGAGGAGGAAGAGATATGAAATCCATGTGATTTCGTACAGTCAATGTACTGGGAAGAAGAATAAGGTGCGATACTGGCTTAGCAGCTGGATGATGTGATGGTTTTTAATAAACTGTTTATGAATTCTTGGGCATCCTTTCTCCAAGAGGTGGAATTTAATTCCGCTCCCTGTGAATAGCATGGGGACTGGCTTCTCACAAAGAGAATTTGGCAGACCTGAAGAACGCAGAAGCAAGACAGCATGCGCAACTTCTGAAGCTCAGTCACAAATGGCTCTCTCTCCCTCTCTCTCTCTTTCTCTCCTCTCTCTCCCTCTCCACCTGTGCTTTTGGAGTCTGGCTAATCTGCGCAGCAATGATAAAGAGAGCACGTGGTGCTACCACATACAAATAGAGACACATGCCCTAGGAGCCCCAGCTGTAGAGTCTTCTCAGTCCAGGTGTGAGGCATGCAGGTGAGCAAGCCTGCAGGTGATCCAGCCCCAGCCTCTGGGCCACTTTCTTCTGCCAAACTCAAACAGAACAGGGAAGAACTGTTTCCACCACCAAGCCCTGCCCAGACTGCAGTTTGGGGAGAAAAATAAGAATTTTGGCTTTAAACCCAGTACATTTCCCGGTGGTTAGTTATGCATCCGGAATAACTGAAACAGAGGGTTTGGGGAGGAACGTTGGAAAGGCAGATATGGGAACAGAGCTAAGAAGGATGGCAGGTGATGAGCCACAGCAGACTTGAAGGAGGAGCTCTTCAGTGAAAGGAAATGACTAATGCAAAGGCCCTGGGGTTAGAATGCACTGGCTGTTTGGAAAGAACAGCAGGTCAGTCAACATCACTGAGATGCTGTAAAAGGTAGAGAAAAGTAGTAGCCAATAAGGTGGGAATAGGAAATAGGTCCAGATATGAAAGATCTTGCAGTTGGCCAAGAGTTCAGAATTTGTCATTCACAAATTGAGAAATGAGTGGAGAATAATTAAGAATAAACTTCATGTGATTTAATTTACACATGGAAAAACATGATCTCTCTACCATTTGTGGAAGAATATTCTATGAGAACTTGTTGAGAAGAAAAGTCATTTAGGAAGTGAGGGTATTGGGAAGGACATGAGGGTAGCTTGGCCCGGGGTCTCCTCTATGCAGTTGGCTGGGATGTGAACTTATGGGGGATAGAATTTGACAGTAGATCCAGCTGATTTGCAGATAGATCAAATTAATGAACTGATTGACAGATGGACTAAATTGAAGCTGACCAGGTACCCCCACCCAAAAGACCCTTGCCATAATTAAGTTTCTCTTCTCACCAGAGAGATTTTTACAAAGGGTCTCAACAAGATATCAGCAAAAGTTTCTGCAGAGGGCATTGTGATTTGGAGCTTCTTCTTTCATGTAAAGACCAGATTTGCAGACAAAATGTGTGAAACCTCTGTCTAGCCTAAGAACATGGGACGAAATACTAACTATTCCCATCCACTGCCACATAACCATCCCACTGAGTATAAATCTAAAAGAATTTCCAGACTCGGGGTCCAGAGGTTTTAAGCATTACCCCCCCCCCCCCTTTGAACCACTGGAGCTAAACAAAGCTGCTTCCTGAAAATTCCATGGATGTGCAGCCTCATCTGCCCTCCCATCAGAATAATGTGTAGGGTCTGCTAGAGAGTAGCAGGGAGAGCTTATA